>NW_028167213.1:0-208901 GCF_963513975.1 Fringilla coelebs | reverse complement strand
TAAAAAGGATATAAAGCATCATCTATTTCCCTTACGCTCCATCCCCTTTTTACAAAACTGTGCTGCTAACAGTGAAGACCTCTACGAAACATAACCTGTATTTTTATCCATGGTAGCCAACACCCTCCTGTACAATCATTAAGCCATTGCCCAAGCTGGGAGTGGAACCACTCTATATAAAGGCAAAAGCAGATAGTTTAAATCCAGGATCAGGACAGATGGATCACCACCCAGCAGCCAGCCCTCCCAGGGTAGGCAGGACAAGGGGAAGTGCTTTGGGCCACAGGGACATGGTTCACATGAGAGCCCAAATTCTCCCCTTCTCCACACCCCTCCTGAAAAGATGGATGTGTGCAGGAGCCACTGCATGCAGGATTTCTTGTGTCCTGAAACAAAGCTCCTCTTTCCCTCTCTGGGAAGCCACAATAACAGATTCACACCTGCCATGCCTGGTCTGTACCAGGGTTTTTGAGGTGAAGGATCTCATACTGCATTTTATATTCTTTCTGCTGAATTTATATAAAAATATATTTGTCAAAAGGGCTGTTAAACAGATGGAATAAGGAAAAAAACCTGAATATAGAAAGCAAATTTAAATTCAAAATCTTTACTAGAGTGACTTAATTGATTCAGAAGGTTTATTGAGCACTCAGATCTCCAACAGGTTTTTACAGCTCAGATAGTCTTTTGTTAAACTGAATTTTCACTCCATCTAACTCAATTTTAGAGAGAGACACTACTAAGTATTAAATTTTAAGTAAATCTTTCTTTAAAAACTCAAACTCTCTTGAAGAAAGGTTTTCATCACAGTATATTATTCAAAATTTTCATAAATTGTAATAAATGCAACTCTAACACAAATGCCAGGTTAAAAAAAAATTAACAACTATATTTGCACTGTAGTTTGAAGTGAAAATACAACCTGCAAAATACTTATATATTGACTTGTTTCCTCTCACTGAAGTTTCAGAAAAGAAAGAAAATACTGTCTCCCTAATATTCTCCCTTTTTTTCTTTACTCAGAGTATGAAAGAAGGGAAAGTAAAAATCTCAGTATGTCAAGCAAACATTTTCAAAACTTGCACAGTAGAAAAATTTTATAGGGGTCATCCTCAACTGCTTTAAGTCAATTTTTCCCTTGGTGTTTTCACTGGGAAAAAAAGCAGAGGAAGTAGAATGCAAAATACAGGGACTTGCCAAATTCAGCTGTTTGAACTGCAAGAGTTCAGTAACTACAGCTGAAAAGCGAGTAAGTGAACTTTGTGGTTCCTTTTTAAATTTCTGGAAGGTCATATTGCACTATCCTTGTATGTCATGCAACACGGGGTTCTGGATTACCATGTAAAATAACTCTTCTGTCAGACAGGAAGTTCTCAGTGTCTTCGGCTACAGAAAGAGCTGCTCACTCTTACTTAAGTTTCTTGAATAAATATTTGTGTTCAGGTTTCTTTTCATGCCCACTTCCAAATGCAAAAGCTAAGCTTTTGTTTTAACTTCACAGGACAGCTGTTGAGCAAGAGATCAGTGCTTGGTATGAGGGCATAGCATTTTTGAATCATCTGTGTAAAGTGAAGTTAATCTCGTGTTCACTGGGATAACTGTAGCAATCTCCAATCTGTATGAAAAACAGGAGTCTGTGTTTAGGGCTTGCTTGGAGGCGTGGGGGGGTGAAAATTAATTACACATTTGTACACTTGAAAAAAAGAGTCAGCAGGCGGGACATTCTGGATGAAAGAATGCCAAGATGAAATACCAGAATTTTTAAGAATTTTCTTTCTTTGGAAAATTACAGTGTCTTCCCCCTCACTTCTGAAAGAGAACATCCATGCATTCCACAGAGAAATTCAGACGTCTTCCCAGTTCTGTGTGGATGCCTTGCTAGATCCACCCCACTGGGCTCCCAATTGGATAGTAGGTAAAGCTGAACCACCTTCACGGGATTACAGAGCTTTGGAATGCAGAATAAATAATTCCCACAACTAAAATGAACTGCTTTTATGAAGAGGTGTGGAATATAACAAGGCCAGCGCAAGCAAAGACATTTTTAAGGCTTGACATCAAAAACCTTTGAGAAGTTGCTTTATTCTGCCAGCGGAGTTTTTCACCTATCATCAGCCTACATCAAAAGTAAGACATTATCTTGCCTTTCTCTGAGCATGCAAAATGAAAAGGGTGTGGATTATGTGAGACATTAATTCTTCTCTATCAATAGAAAACTTCAGAGACAACAGCAAAAACATTTTCAATTCACAGACTGAAGTGTTGAGTAATGTACAGAGTATGAGAAGAAATTATTGTTCTCTGTCCCAAAATAAGAACCGAGAGTCGTGTAAAATTAGCAGGAACAAACTTATTTCTAGAATATAGAGTTCTACTGTGGAAGTGCTTGTAGTACAGTGGCTCAAAAAGAAATGGAAAAATCCAGTGGGAAAAGTCAAAGACAGCACTTTAGGCTCAGAAAGGTCCTAAGCCCACAGCACTGGACTCAGAGCATGCACCTAACAAGATAATATCTACCTTTCCCTTCTAGCTCTTCATAGGTGCAAGCGTCTGACTTGGAGAGGAAATTTTACTTTCATCCTTCAAAAACGTATTTCCAAGAAGTGAGAGTTTTCCTTCATGAAAAGCAACAAGAATACATGGATCACAGCCAAACTGCTACTTAATATCATTTTGATTAAAGGTCATTGGAAAACAAGCTAAGAGCTAATGAAGGGCTCACAGCTAAATCCAGTGTTCTGTCCTAAAGCCTGGATTCAGGCCAGGCTCTGGGCAGACAAAGGATTACCAGATGGCCTCCTCACATCAACAGATGATAAGCAAGCACCACTCTGACCCTTCTGGACCCCTCTAAACCATTTGACACCATTAATCAAGTTAATGCCCACTCTAAAAGGTTCACAGGAGTCTGGGGTGACTTTCTCAGACAGGTGTAAGTCTATCAGAGAAATATGTTCCATAGGACCATACGGTAACAAGACACTTAACTGTGTGGGCAAGTTTTACCTAACCAACCTAAGGGAACCTAGATTCAGGGGAAAAAAGAAGGCTGTATTAGATAACAGAACATGGAATTCACCTCAGCAGTGCATTCTGTTTTCATGACACAAATTCATTGAGAAAAGGAGCTCTTGGACTTAGAGTTGAAATCCGGGTCTCACATTAGGTAACACTATAAACCAATATTGACAGTGCTGCTTGCACAAACTGGGAACATCCTCTTGGTGACCAACAACCTGGCTGCAGCTGTGGCCTCTGGTATGAAACATTGCCAAGTATACAGAGAGCAGAAAGAGCATCTATCCAGGGCATAGTTTCCCTAGAGGTCAGTCCCAAACTGGAACAAAAGACCAGTCCCGCCCTTTTCAAAAAGGCTGAAAATACATTTATCTAAAAGGACAGAAAACATGAACAAATAAAACTCAAAACCTGACAAGGTAGGAACTAGTTAAAATGGTGGTGAAACAACTTAGGCATAACATTTGACACAAATCCCTCCCTGTCTCAGCATCCCTGTCTTTGTAGCGCAGTTTTCAGGCTCCTGTTAGAATCATCAAGTATAAGATATTGTAAGGAGAAGGCAAGATCATGAACAGAGAGGCAAACTTCGACCACTAGCATTATGTTCTTCAAATGCTACAGTCCATGAGGAACTTTAGATCTACCACAAGTTTTATTTTTACCGCCTATTACCATCTCATCAACATAAGTATGTAATTTTCCAAGTTCAACCCTATATATACAGAAAGAAAGAATTACTATAAATACACCAAAGCAACTATAGTTTGATTGCCTTATTTTCCCTTGTAATTGCAGTGGCTTAATTTAGATCATATTTTAATAAAAGATAAATTCAAAATTAAATTGAATATTAAAAAAAATTAGAAAATTAAATTCAATAACATTTTTAATATCCCCTTTTACTGGCTGCTCTTGGCATTGACCAGTAATTGAGCGCTAAAAAATTCTGTTTTTTCCTGTAGGTACCCAGTTTCTTTTTCCCCTGGTTATTACTGACTCCTGACTCCCTTGTGCTGACTGATAATTTGCCATTAATTGTGCACTTCGAGTATCCTCTGAGCTCAGCTGTCTCACAGAGATCAAGTTAGGGAGAAAATAATGATATGAACAAACTGAAAAAGACAGCATAACGAAAAAAAAGAGCTAGCAAAATAGTCCTTACTGTCTTTTTCTCTAAAAGGTGAAGGAAAATATCTGGGATTGGCAAGATGATGGGCATGAAGCAAACATGGTGAGGATAGGAAGGAAAAAAGTTCTAAAACTGATTATCTTAGAGTTCAAGTGATCTGTGTCTATGGTCATAACAGGAAACATTAATTTTACAATAGTTCTAATTTTATTAGCTTCTATTTTCTTCTTATAATGCTGCAACCTTCTTGGGAAGCATTCCAATATACTCATGATTGTATAAGATACTACTTTCAGAAAGCACATAGATCTCAAAAAACACATACTTGCATATCCTCAAGTCTTGTTGGACAGATTCAGTTCAGCTACTTCCACCAGCTCAACACTAATGTGTTAATTAACACAACCCTCATTTGGGTTAAAGACTGGCTAAAGACTTTTGCCATTGTCAGAGAAGACACACACACTCCTGTTGGTTGGCTGATGTGCTTAAATCTCACAAAAAAGGGAACCTCTGCTGGCTGTACACACAATTCACTTTTCTGACCAATAGATTTTATCCCTTCATTACAGTCCTATTCACCAGTAACCATTAAAATTCGCTTTGCAACCTGCACAACTTTTCCCTCCCAGTAATTCTACGGTCTGCAGGCAAGAGCAAAGCTGTTCTTTAGTCCACAGCAGTTGATTACAAATGCCAAAATACAAGCAACATCCACGAAGAAATTTTGCTCTGCACAAATGTTTCACAATGTCAGTCCAATCCAAGTTCCGCTCATGTTATTTTGCAACCAAGTCTCTTTTACTTATTCGCATTTCAACTTTTTACTTAGTGCTATGAAGTGCCTTTTTGGGTTCCTGAAAGGAAGTATAAATTAGGTGCCTCTTATCCATGGAAACACTGTCTGTGCTACAGCGCTGCAGTTCAGAGACCATCTATCCCTCAGGACAGGACCTATTTTTTTTTGATTCATACAATGGTGTTGCTCAGCACATAACAAAATAACCTTGCTTCTGAATACTGTCTCCCAAAAATCTGCTCTTTTGTTGCAAGATTTTCTGCTTTTTTGCAGTATGTATCTAATGCATGCAGCTCCACACTCCAGACTGCTGAGTGTGGGAACACAACTGCTAAGGGCCTGCTCATGTCTCAAGAGGGATTAAAGGTAGGAACAACATGACAACATAAAACGCAGGAGGAGGGGGGGAGTTTTTGCAGAAAGAAGAGGAGTGAGCTGGGTTTATATTAAAAAAAAATAATAGATAGAATAATTCCTTTTTTATACAGTATCTCTATCCTAGCTCTGCTTTTTGCTGGTAACAGGAAGGGAGATAAATTTCACCCTGAGATATCTGACAGCTCACTAATAGAGAAAGATGCAGGGCATGCTGGATTCAGATTTAGACACCAGAACTATAATCAAAAGAAAGGACTGTTCTTGCTTCAGGGTCTGAATTAATTCCCCTTTTCTGTCACTTAAATTACTGTTGTTTTCCTTAAACTGTGTATACACATGGCTATTAGCTAAAACTAAACAAATAAGGACTGGCTCCCAAGGCCACTTCTGCAAGATGCCTGCCGATTTCATATGAAGTAATTCTGGTTGCCAATGACTCAGACAAAAAATATGTACACTGAGGACATGAAAAAAGAATAAATTACCTTAAACTTGAAAAACAAAGCAGCTGACTCTTCCTCTTCAGACAGCTTACCTGACCTTTGTGGAAGTCTGGCAAGATCAAGCAGAGGTTTTAACATCCAGTCTGGAAACCAGAAGAGACAGTGACTTTTCTTACTGGGAAGCATAAAGCCCATTCCTACAATTACTTTTCAAACTATATAGTTGTGTATACACACACACACACACACACACACACACACACACACACACACACACAAACAATGCGTTTTACTCGTGTAGCCTGTAAAATGTTGCCACTCCATTAGCGTCAAATTTTATCAAATGACCAAAGTCTTTGCCTCTTGGTAACAAACTTCTCTGAAGTTGGAAAACATTATAATGAGGTAAGGCACATCACATCAAAATCTTACACAGTGCTAAATTAACATAATGTGATAAGATACAATGTGACATAACATCTTCATAAACTTGAACGTGTCAGAAAATAAAAGACCTTTCTATCCCGTTATTGTGAATCTAATCCATATTTTATCAGTCCAATCACTAGCCAGCCACTTTGAAAGTTTATTTAATACCATCATCACCAATTGTTTACAGTGTCCCAATTAGAACTTTAGAAACAAGGTTAACAAGACACCAAGATAGAGAATGTGTAGGTGTTCAGAAGCTATCCATGAGTGAACCAAAATCCTGGTTTCGGGTCTTGGCAATATTTTATCATGTACAGAATTAATATTTTGGTGATCATTGTGTGTACAAAAAGTTAAGCAGATTTCTTTTTTTAAAAAGACAACTTTCCTCTGTGTAGAACACAATGCAATACACAGAATCAGCAGAATAAGAGAATCAGCAGGTAACAAATAAAATCATCTGAGCTCACTGAACATCCACAGTAAGGCCAAGATCTGAAAGATATTACTAGAAACTGTGACTTGAACACACTTCTTGTCCAGTTAAAAACATTTATGCTAAAATAACATTGTTCATGGCATCTTAGCAATTTTAATCTAAACAAATACTGGATAGCAGAAAGGCATGAGTATAACCCCTGAAAGGACAGTTGAAAAACCCCAATAAATATTTTGCCACTTCTTACAATCAATGCCTGATCTTCACCACAGAACACCTTTCTAGACTTTAGATATAGTCTGTCACATCTCCACTCCACCCACCCCACCCACATTTTTTTATTTATGCTTGGTATCAAGAAAAAACTATTCTTCTACTTGCACACCATTGGAAGCAAGGCTCTTTGCCTAAACCAAGATACCTGCACATTACAATACATTCACACGGCTTTTGCTTCAAGTGAATGCTCTTTAAGGTAAAACCCCCAAATTATTTCCTGGTAATGTGTGTCCCTTTTCCGAAACATCAAGTCCTCAGCTATATTGAACAGTGCTGCCATAATCTACACAGTAACCAGCTCAAATCCTATCAGAATTGGCAGCGCGTGCAAATTCCAGCGTCAGTGCACCCACTGTCTAAAACTCCATAAACCAGCAACAGCCCAGCAGGGCGCTGTTTATTATTTGAGACAATAAACAGGATTAAAGAACCTTCAAATGCAATAAATTTTGCTAAATTAAATTGAGTGGCAGAGGTATTTTCTTGTATCTTCATGACTGTGCTCATCTGCATTGTCAGTAATAGTTTTTGCTTAACTAGTGTATTTTAAAGGGCAGAATAGAGTTCAAAGAACAGTAAAAAAGAACAATCCCAGTAAAACAACAAAGTTCTCCATTTCAGGCGTAGTCTTTTCCATGTTCCTTAATAAGTATGTGGTAACTGCTTCAATCTCTCTCTCCAATCTACAGAGTAAATCAAATTAAAGGGAACAAATGGGTCCCAGCTCCATGAGGTTTAATTTATACAGAACTTTGTTTAGAACCTGCTTACAAATTAATTATTGGATTAGGTATTTGGAGATGGAAGCTGTGACTGGAACAAAGCACTTAACAGATTCTTCATTGTCATGTTCTGTTTTTTCACTCAGATGAGCAGAGCTTGCAGAAATACAAATCTTCTTGTTTCATTTCAGAAACAATGATATTCCCTGATCTTTAGCAGATACATGCAGGGAAATTTCAGGCAGGTGATGAGGGCAAGACAATATGAGATTTTAAGTTAAACAACCTATTCTTTAAAAATTCAGAATTAAATACTGTATCAACTCTTCCTAGGAAACAAAAAAAAATGGACAATGAGATTTCATAATATTATTTTAAATGACTTCTCAGTGAAAAAGTTTTGAAATAAAGTTTTCTAAGCATTAACTAAAATGTTTTACCCAGAAAGATTTACCACCAAACAACTTCAACTGAGGGGAAAGGAAGAGTAAAATCTGTGATAAATCATTTTGACTTTTGACAAACATTCTGTTGGCATAAGAACTTTGCTCTGCCTCCAGTAAGGAGGTAGAATTGGTGGTTAAATTAAAAGAATTTGGATCCTCCCATTCCTTGCTATGTGGCAATTAACCTCTCAGGTTACTGAAAACCACTGCAGTGTTATTTTTGTCTCCTTTTGGTGGTGAGCATTAGAAAACCCTCATGTGATTAGCCTGCTTTTGGGTTTTGCAGTGGTTTTTGTTTAAACAAAACTATATGATAAGGAATACTATTATGCTGCTCAAGATGTAGCTTCCTATTTGTAGTTGGCTTTTCCAGAGAGGGCAATGATAGACCATCCAAAAAGCTTTCTAAAATGTAAAGGAAAAACAAGTAATCAAGATACTTAAAAGGCCAAGGCCGCCTATTCCCTCCAAAGAAAGGTGAAGTAGCCTTTATTTCCCCTGATAAACTGCACCTGAAAAAGTGGCAGGAACCAAGGGAACATCCTTGAAGCTGTGTCAGGGAAGTTGAGGCTGCATAGCAGGAGAATGTTTTTCCCCCAGAGGATGGCCAGGCACTGAACAGGCTCCACAGGGCCGTGCTCACGGAGCTCAGGGAGCGTTCAGACAACGCTCTCAGGCACAGGGTGGGATTTTTGGAGTCTCCTATGCAAGCCCAGGGGTTGGACTCGAGGATCTTGATGTGTCTCTTCCCATTCAGTGTATTCCATCATTCTATGGAATGCATATCATATCTCCATCTTTAGTAAATTGCCTTGAAATATGCTTTACTAATTTGGCAATACTGTGATTTTATATTTTCAGTAACTCTTTTCCCCATCAAATTCTTTTGATATGTTTGTTATTACATGGAGTATGTCACTGCTTCAGAAATCTCTTTGTGGAGGTTGTAGGAAGTTGAAACCACTAGAGACTGTGATCAAGTAAGGTCATAGCAGCAGTTACAGTGCTGATCAAATGCACTTTTTACATCCTTATTCACTTCTCAAGTGTGGTATCAGAAGCTGCTTCAAAAGAGCAGGAGGATGGAACTTCTCTTAGACACTTTTGCAGTGCCTATCTACCAGATATAAAAAATCTTTCTAAAGCAACGTTAGAAATAAAAAATGCTAGGCTTTGCTATAGCTTTTTATTATTGTCTCCAGTAAAAATTTTCAAGAGATACTTTCACTGGCTTCTTTTAGCATCTCATTTCTGCCTAAGAAGGTGATGTATAAGAAAGAAGTATAACTTTTGGACAATTACAGTTCTGAAGTCAGCACATTCTGTTCAGTTTCACTGAGTGAGAAGGACCTTAAATAAGCTCTCGCTCCCCTTTTGATCATGATGTTAGAATGAGCCCAAAATCTAGCCAGCTCTCCTCTAGTTTGAGCTACGTGTGAACATGAGGACCCACTGTAGAAATTCCCCTTGTGGGCAGTGCTCACATCTTTGCTCCCAGAAAATGGAGACTGATACTATTTGTATATCACTGTTTAGGCAACTGTTCAGGCTGCTGTTGTAGATACCACACAGGTGTTCAGAACAAAAATTAGGCTTCAACTCCACAGGCTGTAAAAGTTCTCTGCAAGTTACAGAACGTAGCTTGAAAGAGAATGAAGTTCAGGATGCCCAGTGGATTAAGCAAATTCTAAGACAAACTGCTGCTAGGTGATCCCTGTAGTTTATTACTGTGTATTCTACAGACAGAGGTACTAACTGGCTGTGGGGAACAGATACTGCACAGAGTCTGATTTATTCTGGTTCCACCATTGTTCTATAGCAGCAGTACAAGAGTCACAGGAGGGTGGAAGACTCACAGAAAGCTGAAACTATTTTAGATCAATGAAGCAGCGTTATTTTCCTTTTTCACAAGTGCCATGCTAGATGAAATACCTTTATTTTTAGGTTTTAATGTTGGATTTGTAACTTACAGGGACTCCAGTGAACCATACCACGTGCTTTTGCTTACACTGAGGAATGGCAAAGCTTCTGTAGGAGCCTTGAATCCAGAAATGTTTGGCCATTGCCATCAGCATCCCAGGCCCTTTGCTTTTTCTAGAGGTAGGAAATGGTGCAACATGCTCTCTTCAGCAGACTCATAAAGAATAAAGGAAGAGTGTTTATGGTGCAATTCAGTACTCCTTGAATTGCTGAACATGTTGACAGGGAGAAGCTTGTCAGTGAACCAGTGGTGAATATCCAGCACAAACAGATGGCTGATCTGGATTCAGCTCTGTGCTGTAAAGCACACAACAGTTCTCTCTCTTTTCTCCTGATGATGTCAGATGAGTGATGGGGCTGTGCACAGCAGCCTCTGAGTGCCTGCATCTTCACCAAAACTGCCTGGCCTTTTGCTGTAGGTGCAGAGATTATTTCTTCCCCTCCTTTGCCAGACCACACAAGACAGACTTGCCTCCTGCAATCTTGTTGTGCTGGGATTCAGCTTGCGAGGGCTCTTCTGAGGAGTGAAGGAAGGAGACAGAATATTAGCATACAGCTATTTCCACTTTTACTGCTGAGGATAGACTCAGCCTTCCTGACTGCCCTGCAGGAGAACAGAGGTGTTTGATCAGGGACTTTGCACTGCTGTGCAGGGCTCAGCCTCAGGTGAGTGTTCAGGAGGAAGTGCTGGGTGCAGCAGCATGTTGTGAATGCAAACCTCTGTGTGCTGCTGAGATCTGCACACGTGCACACACCCCCCTTTCACTAAAGAGTTCAGGAGACATTTGAGCTTTCCTTCTTTCCCTCCCTTCCTTCCCCTTCTGAGACCAGCCCAGTGGCAAAACTAAATTCAGGTTTTAGGAGCTGGCTCAGCTGTACCATGCAGTATTGATGCAGTGGAGTGGGCAAAGTCTGTGTGTGCATTCAGTTGACAGCCCACAGCAAGAGGTTCACCCTACAGGCTGTAGGGCTCTCATGGGAAAAGGAGAGGCACAGTCGAGGTTCTGCCAGGCTGTTCTCTCAGATGTGGTCTTAGTGCCTTGCCAAGACACCCTCGCAGCTCTTTCTACTAGGTACCTCTTTTTCCAAACAGTTTTCAAATGTTTCCATTCCAAAAGGCCCACAAACAAACCGAAAACCCCAAATCCCAGCCTTCTTGAAAATGTTTGCCAAGTTTACCAAAGAAGGAAGATGGTTTCAGCTGAACGTTCCTTTATTTGTTGTAAATAAATCAAATGTTGACTACATGAACATCTCTCACTTCTCTTGTTTACAGCCTACACTGGCAGTTAAGCTCTTAGAAACTTTCAAGTAAACCTCATCTGCAGAAATCTTTCCTTTTGACAGGCTCTGAAAATGTCCAGGTTTTTTTGTTTGGTGGTTATGTCGGTGGACTTTTTTTGCATAATGTATTGGGTACCTTCCTGAAGGAGTTTACATACCTGTTAAAATAAGTGCACTCAGAGATGCCAACAGAAAAAGATGCATAAGTATATAGTTTATTTATGCAGGTTGCAGTCTAATAAAAACCCAGTCTCTTTATGTTGCCATGTTTGTGAATATTTATCATCATAAGCAAGTGGCAGAGAGAGGCTTGACTGAGGAAGTTATTGTCACCGATAGAAAACAACGTCCTGAGAGAAAACAGGTTCTTGTAAAGTCCCAGGTAAAAGCTGTTGTCAGTTTCCTCTGTGTCTCTCAAGTGGCCCTGAGCAAAACCAGCCCCATAAATTAAGGTGCTCGAGGACAGTATGTAAGAGAACAGACATTCTGCCAGCTCCCCTTGGGTGCCCAGTAAGGATCCCCTCATTTTCTCTGATAGCAGCTGGGTGAGCTAATTGTGAGGCTGAGGAAGCATCAGCAGGCTGCAAGAAATCATCAGTCACCTCCGCATCCACCTGCTAATTCTGAGTGCATTTAAGCAAAGCTGTTGCTCTCAGCCGTGCGGTGCAGAACACAGACAAGTTCAAGGCTCTGCATGTAAACAGCAGATGTGTGTCAGTAACTAAAAACACAGCCCTCTCTTCCAGCACCAAACCAAGACAGAAGAGCAGCAAGAGCAGCTGGAAACAGGCTTTGCTTCCATGATTTTCCCAGGCACGCGCAGCTTGATGCGCCAAGTTGATCCAGCTCTTTGAAACCACTCATTGTGTGCTGGAGTGAGTCTAAGGGGTGTGAAGCCTTCACTTCAAATATAGAACAGCAATTGATGCTGGATCAAGCATAATAGGAAGGTTGGATGAGCCACTGAGAGAAACTGTGGTACAAAGGAAACTCTTTAGGGAAAATAAAAATGTAGATGATCACGTTTGAATCACTGTGCAAATTTATATTGAATCGGTATTTTGACTGAGGAAGTGTCTTCCAGGTTTTTCACCTGATTTAGGAGCTCTAAAGATGGTTTAGTTTTATAGTTTATAGTTTTCAGGCATTGCTTGGGTAAAGCATTTTTAAAAAGTGCTGCTACGTCAAGTCTTCAAAATCAGCCTTGCCTATTGTGTGCTTCATAAACCTTTATCATTACTCTCTGAGCTCCATAAACAGTGGGATGAGTCTGTACAGAGAGAGCAGGAACAGGTCGGTCATTTGTGGTCACACTGAGCAGGGCTTGACTCTGCATGGACTTCCCTGGAAATCTCAATCCACCCAAGAGGGCGAGGCAAAGATTTCTGCCAAACTTGAGCCAGAGAGAGGAAATCTGCTCATTATTTTTGGTCAGGCAGTGGAGGGATATCTGTACTGTCATGCTGTTGATGTTCAGGCTGTCTCTGTGCTGGTTTGGGCTGCTGTAGAGTTAGTGTTCTTCTTCTTTGGATTTGTGCTGGAAGCAGTGTTGGTAGCACAGGGACGCCTTGGGCATTGCTGAGCAGAGCTCACACAGAGCCAAGGCCTCCTCTGGCCTCACTGACCCCACCAGGGAGGGGCTGGGAGGGGACAGAGCCAGGACAACTGAGCCCAAGGGAGCCAAGGGAGATCCCAGCCCAGGTGGGGCCACGCTCAGCACACACAGCTGGGGGCAGGAGAAGGAAGTGGGGACATGGAGACACCTGCCCGTCCATGGGCAGTACAGGTTGAATTCCTTGTTCAGTTTTCCTGCAGGTGCAGCTGTTGCTTTACCTATTAAAATGTCTGTATCTCAGCCCTGAGTTTTCTCACTGCTACTCATAAAATTCTCTCCCCATCCCACCAGGGGCAAATGAGTTGGTGGCAGTGTGGGGCTGAGCCATGACAGTCTCTGAAGGGCAGCCTCAGGATATCTCACCAGAGTGTTTCAGGCTGAGGGGAAAAAAAAATAGGTTATTTGGCACCTGCAAACAATACTTTTTTCTTTGTTGTGAGTTATCAATACCTGACTGAAGTACGACAATTCCTGCAATTGCTTAGGGAAGGAAAAGGGGAAATGAAATGTATAGTGAGGAGGAATGAGGATTGAGGATTATAGTTCTGGTTTCCTCCTGAGCACATGGTGCAGAAGGAAAGGAGAATTTGCCAGATGACACACTGGGAGCAGCTGCGCTCACCGGCACTCTGAGAAAGAATGTTGCTGCTTCCACAGATTCGTGCTCTCAGACACTTCCATAGCCCGTCATATGTCATTTTTGGTGCATGTTTATATTGTCAGACAAGCATCCAGGAGTAGCTGTCCATTCTCAAAGCAATTTTCAAGGCTTGATGCATCCTGTGGAATCTGTCTGGCCCATCAGTCAGACTGGACAAGGAAATAGTGTTATGGAAAACAAACACTCCAGTTCCTGTTTGCCTCAGTCCAGCTGGTGAAACTCCATGTGTGTAGGAACACTGGGTCCACATAGAGTGTGCTTGGGACAATGTGCTGCTGAAATCTAGAACAGCAGGGTACAAAGTGTGTGCTCTGCTCATTTCACTGATGGGAACAGAATTTTGCCACTGACTGGACTCTGCACGTGCCCTCTCCTTATTAGAGCTCTTACTGTTTTCCATGCTGGAAGCCTGAGTTGCAGTGTGCCTCTGCAAACCTCCTGTGGCAGCCCCTGCTTGTCACAGCTCTCAGGAATTCCTGCAGCTGGCAGTCCTCCCTAGAAATCCAGTGGCATTTGTACTGTCTTGCAGCACTGCTGCCAAAGTCAGCAGGTACTAGCTGAAGCCAGCCTTGAAACTTGGTGGAATTTTGGAATTGGAATTTTCAAAGCCAAGAGATTCCCTCAGTACTGAGATATGGGCTGCTTCTCTTATTAAATGCAAATACTAGAAATGTAGTATTCAAGTAATAAAAATTTTTTTCAACGCTCCTATGAGAATGTTACCAACATTTCTAGTTTATTACATATAACAGAACAAATACTAGCTGTATCCTGCACTTACCACTTAGAATGCAAGTATCATGAAAGAGGCTTTAAAGTATTACATGTTTTGGTAGCATTTGTGGAAATCAAATGTAATTATTGGAATAATATTATTTTTATATCGAACAAATTTTTTATAGTTGAATAGTATTAATATCAAACTATTTCTCTAATTATCCAGTATTTCCTCTGCACTCATGCAGCTCTGGTGTCACAGAGAGTGAATTAAAGTGAATGTTAAAGTTCACATACACATGCACAATGAAAAGTACACGTTAGATGTGATGCTGCAGAAGGTACTGTTTAATTTTAGCCCCTTAATTGGTCTCTTGGGCTGGAACTGGGCTCCCATGTGTTTGTGTCAGTGCTGTGGGGTCTCAGCTCGCTGCTAGGTGTGCCTCTGATGGGGCAGGGCCCTGGCTCTTGCAGGATGCCAGGTTTTCTCTCCGCTATATGCTGGACTTCCATGGGAGCACTCAAGGTGTACGCTGGCTGCCTGGGGATGCTGGTGTTGGGAATTGGAATTTTGGGAGCAGCCAGCCACTGCAGAGCTCAGGGCTGAGCCCTGTCTGTAACCCAGGTCCTGTGTATAATGGAACTTGCATTTACTTTCACTCGCATCAGCCTTGCAGGACCAAAAGGGGCCTACAAAAAATCCCTGGAGAGAAATTTTTACAAGGACATGTAGTGATAGGACAAGGAGTAATGGCTTCAAACTGAAAGAGGGTAGGTTTAGTTTAGACAACAGAAAGAAATTCTTCCCTGAGGCCCTGGAGTAGGTTGCCCAGAGAGGCTGGGGCTGCCCCATCCCTGAAATTTTCAGGGCCAGGCTGGATGGGGCTTGGAGCAGCCTGGGATAATGGAAGGTGTCCCTACCCATGGCAGGGGTTTTGACACTAAATGAGCTTCAAGGTCTTTTTGAAGCAAAGCCAAACCATTTGAGCATTCTGTGATTTTTGGGCCTCCAGTATAAGTAACTTGCCCAGTCTTCCTGAAATCCCCTATTCTGTGCAGCCAGCATGACCTGCATCATCTGCTTGTTTTTGCTGCCTCTGCCTGCAGCGTCCTGAGTACAACAGCAATTTGCAATTTACTTTCTTTTCTGCCTCTGCCATGTCCTTCATTGTAAAGCACAGGCCCTCAGCGTAGCAGCATCTGTGTGGGTCTCCAGCACAGAAACAGAATTAAGGATTTTTTCTTCCTTTGAAGAGCAGGGCGGTTCTTTATAGAAGGATCAGCATGATCAGCTCACTGGTTTTCATGCACTTGTTTGCTTGTATGAAGGTTTTTTCTGTCAATGGGAGGAATGTTTAGCATCTGATTTTCTCAACTGAAAAGATTTCCCATCTGTATAATTAGCCTTATTTATACAATTAGAGCTTAACTACTAATTGCTTGGGGGCTTTTTTAGTTTGCTTCCTTCTATGTAGAATATTCATCAGACAGCTGATATTGGAAAATACGAGATTGAACAGTGTTGCTGCTTTTCATATTCCTACAAGGAATGTGTTTGTCACTGAAGCAATGAATTTTTGAATGTTATCTAAACACTGTTTAATGTTAACTTTTTTTTTCCTGAGTGATATCATGATGAATTCTGGAGGGAAAAAAAACTGCCTTAGTGAAATTTCATCACATAAATAATCCAGTTGTGCCAAGAAACTCTATAATGACCTCAAGGCTTAGCAGCTGCCAAATACACCGCTTAGCATTAACCACTCTTCTTGTGATATCAAAGTAATACACAATGAACACTGCCAAATCTGCTTTCTCTAACACTTAATGTATCTTTTTTAAACCTAATTTAGTGTCTGCAAATGGCATTTGCTTTTATAATAGTAGTGTGTGCTGCTGCTCTACAGTGTCCATCTCTGTCTCTCTAGCATGGTAGGGGCTGTGGCGCATCCTGTACATCTTATAAATTAATAATTCAGTTATCCAGTAAAAATAAAGTAGTGTGAACATGCTGGTGAGTGAGAGCTATCACACGCACTTACAAAAAAAGACAGTCCAAACTTCAATGTCATCTAATAATAATAATTTACCAGGCTCAAAATGTAAAGCATTTAGTCATAAACTGGATCATCTTTATAGAAATTTGAAAGATTTTAGAGATTGTATAAGCATAGCAGTGGAATTATGATTTCTTCTTCATTTCTAAGCCATCCTCTCAAACAGAAAACAAGGTATGCACAGTGGAACCTGCTCAGCTCGTGGTGGTTGGCTTTCTTCTCTCAGGGAAACCATCTCTGCAAGGCTTCCCTCCGTGCTGGCCTTCATCCCTTGCAGTGCTTTGGTACACATCCTGAAAGGCCCGGCACTCGAGGGATGTCTTGGTTTGGAAAGACAGGTGCCTGCTAAAGGAGACAGGAGCCTCCCCTAAAATGGAGAATGCAAACCCTCCCCACCCCTCCGAATTGCTATGAATTTTAAATAAGAGGCTCTCAAGCAAAAAATATGGGAGCAGGAAATAACAGTTCTTTAATAGGGAAGGGAAAAAATAAAAGGATAAAATACAACAATGCAATACACTAGAACAGCACTGACAGAGTCAGAACTCAACCTGACACCCTGTGGGTCAGGGTGTTGGCAGCAGTCCAGTTGGAAAAGGGGCTGCAGTCCTCCTGGAGTGTCAGGCGTGGTTCTGTTGGAGCAGGGCAGTCCTGTAGGAAAAGGGTGAATTCTTCCTCCACAGATCCGTGGAAGTAGAAGCAGCTGCTGTTCCTCTGGGGAGTCCAGTGGAGAAGAGCGGTGCTGGTGTGTCAGAATCTCCAGGTTATATCTGGGTAGGAATGCTTGGCTCCTCCCTCTGGGCGGAGCATCTCACAATGGGATGTCACAGTTCTTATCAGTCATGGGGTGACATTCAATAGCCCCTTATCAGCAGATGTTCCCTGCTGAGGGACCTTGATTACGATCACTCAGGAAGAGAGATAAGGAGAATTGCCCACTTGATACCAGACAACTGCCATGCAGACGGCAATAGAATACATCTGGCCTTGCAAACTGGAACAAGGGAAAAGCAGGCAAACTGCAGAGGCTGCTGAAGGCAGAATGCAGCAGGGTGGGGCTGTGGCTTCTTCTCTGCTGTGCTCCGTGCCTTGTGCTCGCTGGGCAGGGCGGCAGAAGGGAACACTCCTGCTCCCAGAGCATGGCATCTTCCTTTGAGTCTGCCTCAGCTTCATCGGGACCTGATGCTCAGCTGGGTGACCTGACGCTCAGCTTAAAGGCTTTTAATCTGTTGCCCTGGTTTTTTAAGTTTTTCTAAGACTCCCAATGTTTACATTCTTGTAACAAATTTTCTCACATTGTTTTGCATTGTTTTATGGAGGAGGAGAAATTTAATGGACTGTTGGTTTGTCCAGTGTCATTGGAGAGGTGGCACCATCACCCTCCAATCCACTGTCACTTTTGGAAATCTATAAACGTTGGAGTCAGAAATTAAAAGTTCTCTTTTTACTTTGGGAGAGCTGCGTGTGCGCATTATTTCGTGTCCTATAGCGACAGAAATCAGCTGATTCCGGGCTCATTAAGCAGGAATAGACAAATAACTGCTCTGTTTTCTTCTATTTGTAAAATGGAAATTACAGTGTTAAGAACTTTGGATGAAAAAGTTCTGCTCTGGGTTGTTATTTGTGATGTTTTAACCCAGCAGTGAAGGCAGGATTAATGGTCAGGCATTTTAAAAATACTTGCAGGATTTTCCTAACTGCAGTAACTAAAAATCAGCCATTGATACAGGTGTTATTACTGTTACTACAGGATCCATAAATTGTACTGCTTCTGTGGTGTCCTTTGGTTTGCATGGCTATACAGCCCTTCCCTTAGCCCTCAGATAAAAGCACACCTATTATACATGTGCCCCTCTTTTTGTCTGGGAGTTGATCTGTTAATATCCTGACTTGTTTACTGCTTAGGTGGCTATTGCTACTGTCCATTACCTGTTTGTAAACACTTCTAGATTTGGGTTTTCCACTACTTTTTATAGCCTCATGAGGCAAAAAGTATTTCTTCATGTTCAATGCTTTCATTTGCATTGCCATCCCAATTGTCATTATTTCTAGCTAATTCTGTAGAAAAATTCTTAAGCCTCAGTTAATTCATTCAGTAGGATATGGTTGGCAACAGACAAAAATCCTGGCATTTCAGGGGATCTCATAAAAACTGTCAGAACTGCCATTAACTCATAACTCCCTCTGGAGTGGCTCCGATGTCTTTTAGAGCCTCTGAGATCAGCCTTTCTATTTTGCCAGGCTGAAACTTTTCTTTCACAGCATATGGCTCCCAAACAGTGCATTTAGCTGTAGCTGTGTACTTTCCTTTGTTCATGCCCAGAGTGTTAACAGTATAGGATTGAATTAAACTTCACTAAGACTGCAGCAGTTAGGATCTTCAAATACTTTTCTCCAAAGCACTTCTAAACTACACAACCTCATAAGAGAATTGGGAAAAAACCAAAAGAGAACTAATGCGTAAGAATTCCCATAAAGAACTTGATTGCTGTCACCGAGTGAACCAGCCACAGATATCACACTGATCAGCAAAGTTTAGAGCTTTTTTTTCCCCCTCCAAACTCTTTGAAAGCATGGGTGCCTGAAATGGGTGCTCCAGGTTTGGACAAGCTCGAGACAGTTAAAAGTCCTACATTACATTCAGAGCTCAGATTCAAGTGACATCATGAATAGCTTAAATTAATTACCTGCTTCAGTCAGACTGGATTGTCTCACAAAACGCTTTAAATCAAATGAAGCACAACACTTCAGTGAGAAATATTCCAAGTGTCTGTCCTTACCACTCTGTCCCTCTTGGAAGGTGCAAGGGGTGCTGTGGATAGCACGTTGCAAGGCTTGTTTCCCCAGGATAAAGCAGCCTTCAGGGGATTACAGCAGCCAGGCTCCTGAACTGCTGATATGCAGCCTAGAGATGTGTTATTTCAGGTGCCTGCTGCAAGAATATATTGGACAAAATGCCTTGTGAGGTTGTGTAGTTTAGTGTAAGCTGCATGTGAGTGAAACCTCTGGCCAGCTGTGATTTGTGCTGACTTTTACCAGGCTGTAGAAATTCTACAGCAGGGCAAGCTCCACTTCAAACCCCTGCTCCCAAATGGGATGTCACAGAAATAAGGGTTGTTTGAAAACTAAAGAAGTGCTGAAGTGTGGTGAGGAGCCCAAAGGATGCCGAGGTAGAGCTTTTAAAGAGTGCTGTGTGTGGCACACACCCAGGGCCTCAGAGCTGGAATTGGGGCACCCTCTGCTCCAGGGGCCAGCTGCTGCACTCAAATAACTGCAATCCTTTCTTTCATTTCCTTTCCAGGGTGGCATCCGCTGTCTTCACACTTCTTCATCATTTTTAGGCAAAACTGGAGAATTCTTAGGTTCTTTCTGGCAGCTGTAGACTGCAGTACCTCCTCCCCTCCCTGTCCCTGGATAATTCCCATGACTGTTTCAGGTGCACTGCTTGGGGTGCTAAAATAGCTCATTAAACACAGAAACTGTCTGCTCCCATCCCCACTCTGTTCAGGATGCCTTGAATTCTTGGTGGCTAACAGGCTGCCAGCTTCCTGGCAGGGAGGAGTATTGATTTCCATACCCAGTAAGTACCTTGTAGGCAATTTTCCTTTTTAATTATTGTTCAATGAGCACAGCTGGACACAAATAAATTGACGTAATAGTTAAGGCCTCTTAACAGCTCCACTCCCATCTCCTGAGGCCTTTCTTAGCCTCTAGGATTTTTATAAAGATTTTATTTCCCCTAAAAATAATTACAAGATAATCTAATTACATTGTTACAGTTCTTCACATAATTAACCTTGCTATTTTCAAACTTGAAGAAATGAGATGGAACATACCTATATTAATGCCAGAATGATAGAACACTATATTAATCTGAAGAGCTAATATTTCTTAAAGTGACTTCTGGGTTTTCATTTAATTTTTTTTTTTTTTTTTTTTTTTTTTTTTTTTTTTTTTTTTGCTGCTATGTTCACTAAGCATCTTCCCAGCCGCTGCCAAATAAAAACAATATTTATCTGATTTTTACTATACATCAGTAAAAACATAAGCAGTATGAATAGCAGGAAGGACCAGACACAGGGGTTTATTTTAAATGGGAATGGGCTTCATGGAATCTGCTAGGAATGTGTTTCATGGAATCTGCTAGTGTGAAACAAATGTTGATGGGCCTGAAGTGTGGAGTGGAAAAAAAAAAACATGCAGCAAACTGAGTGTCTTGTCATAGTTTGTAGGCTAGGTACTTCCTTATCTATTTCCTTTTCCGACATAGGAATTCTTGAATTCTGTTTTTCTGTTGTCATTTCATACAGATAGAGAACTGCATCAAAATCTCCTTGGAACAGATGTAATTTTATTCATTGTTCATCAGTATCTTCTGAGTAGTCTTGGAAAGCCACTTCCTGATAACAGTGGCTGAGAATTTCAGTTCTTCTGCAGCTATGTGTTTGGTGAGTGGGTTGGAGACCCATCCTTGCATGAGCAGAGCTTCAGGCAAGCAAATTCCATAAGGTGTGTGAAATGTTGGCTGGGACACATCTGCTTTAAATTCTCAGCATATTTTCTAAAATTTAGTAACGCTTTGAGGATCAAGGAGGATGATAAAAATAAATTATCTGAATACCTAGGATACCTCTACAAATAGCAGTAGAGAGATCCCACTCTACTGGCTCTCAGAATGTCAGAAAACAATATTTTTTATTTTGTTTTCACATAGAGTGTTTCAAGGAAAAGTCAGAGGGGAATATAGCTCTCTTTTTATGCAGGATAAAAATTATTTTTAAAAGAGAACTGGACTTAGTCAATTTTGCTATCCCATATTCAGTATTTAAAGTCTCTTAACATTTTTCACATAAACTAGGTGTTTCAGGGGTTTTCTCCTATTATATTCATAATAGAAAATATATTACTGTTATAGATGAGTAGTGTAATAGCTGGGTCTCAATTAAGAGATATTATATATATATATATATATATATATATATAAAATAGATATTATATAGATATATATAATAATATGGATATATATATTAAGAGATATTATATAGATGTATAGTAATGTTATTATAAAATGTCATTCCATACTCCTCTTTCCCTGCCCCCCTTGCAACAGCTTTAATTGTCAAGACATTTAAAGGAGGCTGGGTTGGTACCAGGAGGAGCAGCAAAACAGCACCTGACCTCCAATCAAGATGTGAAAAGTAATGTCCACCAATATCCATTGGTGGACATTACTTTTCACATCTTGATTGGAGAAAGAGAAAGAGCTGACTGACAAAACTTGGCAGAGAAAGAGCTGACTGACAAAACTTTCAGAGGGGCTGAGGGTATAAAAGGCAGAGCATCCACTTTGGAGATGAGCCATGTGGCTGGCAGCCACAGGGGGGGCTCCCAGCCCAGGAATTTTTCCTTATTTAGTCCTTTTGTTGTGTTTTTTGTTAAGGTTTAATAAATCTTGAAGATTTTAAGAAGTGAGCGATTGTTTCTCACATTACCTTTTGTGAGGAGCTCACCATATTGTTGAGGATAATTTTTTCACGAAATTTCGGTGGAAGGTAACAGAGCTCTGCCCCAGTTCTGCTTGTCTCCAGTGAGTCCCCCATGAGCTGAGTGTCAGCAGTTCCTGCTTTTCCAGCAGTGCCACTTGGAAGCACCATTCTCCTTTCAGGGCCCCCTATATTTCAGGCAATTTCCATGACAATTTCTCAGAATAGGCAGCTTAGGCTTTTCAGCTGAAGGGGTTCAAATGGATGTTTCTGTCTGGAAGAGTCTGGAAGCTGCTGCTCCATTCCAGCAGCTCTCAGGCAGCTCAAATCTGCACATCCACAAAGCACAGCTTGGGAAATGCAAGTAACTAACTAAAGAAACAAAGTGCCGTGGAGAAGGATATGCAGAGTCCATGACAGGAGTTGAAAGGGAGTTTTCCCTGCTTTGAGTTCTCTAAAAGCTGCTGTGAATATTAGCTGTGGAAGAACTGAAAGCTAGTTTAGGCCTAAATTGAGAGCATCTCTGTGTGGATGGAAGGCTCTCTTGGTTTTATTGGATTTTAGTAAAAGCGCATAAGATAAAATGACATCTGAAGTGAAATATAAACCCACTCTTTCCTTACTATTTCAGGTTCTTCATCCAAAACACTTTACAGGAATACCTGAAACGTCTTTATGATGGAAAAAAATAAATTTCCAAAGGTTCTTTTGCCACTAGCTACCAGGTATTTAAATCTTTGCCTTTTGCCAGGAAAGCTCTGTTGATAAATGATATAGATGGTACCTTGGCAGGTGGGAGAGCCATCTGTATGGGTGCATGCATTTCCTGCTGAGAGCAGTGTGTGCTGGGTATGGACACTGCAGAGGTCACTCTGCCCGGCACCCCAAGGAATTTGAGGACTTTCTTGCTCTATACCAGCTGGTTTTTTAGAGGGTTTTTGCCTAAGGATTTGTCAGATGCCTTTGAGTATACAAATACAGCCTGGATTTCTGTTGTCAGCATACCTATTGATAGCTGTAGAAAATACTTTGATAGATAATGAGGCAAAATTTCCTTCACAAAATCTGTTTCTGGCAATGCCAATTTGGATATAAAGGGATTCATTCTGTTCTTTATAACAGTTTTCACCAATTTACTTGGCTTTCTGGTCCACGATTGCCCAGAACTCCCTTGGGATCGAAGCAAATTTAAGCCAGAAGTTAAACAGCACCATTGGTAGTTAAATCTTCAGTTTCTTCTGCTGTAAGCAGTTATCATTTGGTGCTGGTGACTTGTTACTGCTCATTTGCTCATCAGAGAATTCTTTTTGAGTGTCTTCTGGCATTAAGCTTGATTTGAGATAGACTCTGTTGTGTCTTGCTGTAGAGAGAGGAGATTCCAGAGTAGGAGTCTTTCCAATCTCCTCTACCAGAAATGCAAACAGGATTTTTTTTTTTTTTTCCCATCTATGGCTTTATGGTCACTAAGTTCTTCTTCTATATCTTCATCATTTTATGACCCTACAGATTCTTATCAGAATTCTTTAGTCTGTGGTTTTTGGGACTTTCGAAAGCTGTTCCTCAAATGGGTTTTGTTTTTTTTTTTTTTTGGTAGGTGTCCTGGTTTAGGGCAAATTTTGGAGGAAACCTCCAAACTGGGGTTCCTCTAGAAAGCAGATTCAAGCAGCCCCTCCTGGAACTGGTTTGGGAAAAGATTTCCTTGGAGGAAAGTGGAAAAACCTGTTTATTTAACAGGCAAAGCATTCACCAGCACAAAAAATGAACAATATTAAACGATAAAACCTCTTGCTGCTCCGAAGAGATGCCACACTCAGAAAGTCCCTTTGTGGGCTGTTGCTGGGCTCCCTCACTTTCTGATCAGTCTCTCATCAGTCCCTCCAGTGCTGGCAATGCCACAGCCAGGCCCAGCCTGAGAGCTGCCAGTGTTCTTCTGGGTGCTCAGTCCAGGGCAGGTTCAGCCAGCTCCAAGGAAAAGAAAACCCAAAGTCCAGGGAACTTCCCTGCCTCAGCTAGCTAAAACTAACCAAAAGCAAAGGAAAGCTCTGTCCTGCTATCTGTCCATGCTGCAGACAGCACTGTCCAGGAGAAGGATGCGGGGAGCAAGTGCAGTTTCTGAAAACAAAATGTGTGCACCTTGTCTCCCCCCACCTTTGCTCTCAGAACCAGTCTTAAAAGGTGTAAAACTTATTTCTGGGCCAAACAGATGAATGGGGATACAATTCAGCATCAGAAAGTGACCCCAGGACATTATGTCATTTATACAGTATCTGCCTGAGCTTATGGCCCCTTCTGGTTTATTCATCTGGACATGGAACCACTTTGCTGTTCAGCAACACTGGTTTCTTCAGGCCTCTCCTAAGTTTCTAGGAGGCGAGATTTATTTGTAAACAAAGCTGTCTCTGAACACCCTTCTTCCCGCCTTTAAGAATTTTACTTGTTTCAAAACAATAAAAGGAAAACCTGGTCCGGGCACTGCTTCCAGTGAAGCCAAGAGTTGCTTCCTCCTCTCTGAGTTTCCTGGCTGTCCATAAAATCCTCATTCCAGGCAACCTGTCCCAGTATGTTTGCCACTCTGCACTGGGCATAAGTGAAGCTCTCCCATCACCATCTTGTTGCACAGTTGAAATATGTCAGTAACAGTATTTTTCTTCTCCTTGCCCAGAATATCAGTTTCACGGGATCACAGCTTATTAAACTGACCAGAGGGCTTGGCCAGTTACTTTTAAACCACTCTTTAACATATGATTCCACTTACTGCTTGGTACAGCTTACTGCACCTTTGATATATTCTTTGATTTTCATCTTCCGGGGGCTCTGATTGTTTTCTTTTCCACTAGGCATCCTGTATGTTTATTATTCCCATATTTCATGTTCATATTCCATATGTCAGTTCAAAGTGTGTAGGGCAGCAAGGCAGGCAAGCAGGTTCCCCATCTTACTGCTAACATGGATGCAGAAAAACATGTAAAAGTTCTTTTTAATCTCTGTAGAGCTATTTTTTTAATGCAGAACTGTTGGTTTTCTTTGCTGTTTCCTATTTGATTATTTCTAGCTTCCATCCTATCTTTTATATAAATCCTTTTGACTTCCCCAGAGAGCTTTTCTGCACCCGTCAGCATTCTCCTTCTCTGTTTCAGCAACTTTGCACAAAGCTGGCCCTGTTCCTAGGAGGTGAATTATCCAGCACTGTAGGGTGAAATTGTCACTAAGGTTCCTGAACCGAGAGTGTAGTTACCTCTCCTGGGGAGAATTTCTCAGGAACACCATTTCCAGCTGGGGTCAGGCCCTTCCTTCCACCCAAGAGGGACTGCTGGCCTGGAAGTGGTGGCATTGTGCTGACAGCATCAGCCCCCAGGGAGCTGCTGTTGCTGCATCTGTTGAGCAGTGCAGGGTGTTCTTCATTCACACTTTGGAGTTTTTCATTTCCCAGTCGGATGGGCAATCTTTCTCAGTTCATCCTGTCAGTGCTGAACTCCTTCCTGGAGTTCAGATTGACCAAAGCAGCAAACTTTCCCCCCCTATTTCTAGCAGTTGATTTGCAGGCTGAAAGCATGTATCTGCTTGATTCCCTTTCCACAAAACAATGCTAATTTTTACGGCAACAGCGGGGCTGAAGAACCCCAGGCAGACCTCTTCACACACACTGATGGGTTTGGTGTGCTCTTGACTTTCACAGTGCCTTTGGTTATCTGCCTGTTGCACAGAAGGGCACCTCAGCAAGTGGCTCTCCTATGTTTTCTCTTATATTGTGGTGTTAAACAGCTTTTTTGGGAAACCCTTCAGATTGCATCAGCTGTGTGGCGCTGGGTATGGCTTCCTGATGTGACAGAACAGCGCTGGGGTGTGCTGAGTAGAGCTTACTGCCTGTATTGAGGGTCACTCTGCTGGAAGGAAACCACAGAAGAGGGGTTAGCTCCAGAGTCCCAAAGTCGTTGTCTGCAACAGGAGGTTTGCACTACCAGATGGAAAGCACCAATTTTCTATTTTCGGAAGAAGTAACTTTGGTCTCGATGAGAAATAATAAAATCCTGCAGAACATGGTTCATTAAAATTGAGTTCAGTCTGGGATTACTGGTGAGGTTTGCCACCTGTGTGCCCTCCTGCTTGCCTGAGTGGATTGTGGGTGGTACAGGTACCTCAGGAAACAGCTTACAGGGACATGTATTTTAATACACAGGGTTGAACATCTGCCTCTTGTAATCAGTCACTGTCCCATTCAAAAATCATTTCTGGCACTCAGTCAACCAAAAATACCCGAGCACAGCCTGGTGGTTGGGTCAGTAGGAGTTTGTGAGTTGAAAGAAACCAGTTGGATTCACATAAAATACAGTTCAGTGGTGAAGTCTCGCTGTTGTTGCTGCTACAGCCCTTTTAATGTTCCTCACTCTGATTTGGCATTAATGAGTTCTTACAAACGTGGTCTCTGTGTTTATACATCTTGTTTCTACCCATCTGTCTTAGACCACGCTGGAGTTTTGTGTTTCCTTTTTTTGCTAAGCGTGAAGCAGCTGGCCAGGGCAGGTACAGTCACATACAGCTGTATACATGTTTCTAAATTCATGTTTCTAAATTAATATCTGCTCGATGAACGTCTGGGAGGAATCCCTCTGTTCCCCTCATGTGTTTCAAGTCTTACAGTTTGTTTGGATGTACAAATCAGTCTGATTTCCCACTTCTGCTCTGCTGAATTTAAATTTTTTTATGCTTTCTTTAGGCATTTCAGAAAATTGTCTGCTCTCATAAACATTAACATTTGAAACTAAGTTATGAATGTAAAATTATTCAGAAATCATGAAAAGTATCAACCATTGGGTACCAAACTGGCTGCAATGAGACCCCATAACATGCCCTGTGAGTATTTCTTGGATTTTAGCTTTGGTTTTGACTGCTTTAATTGCACACTTGGAA
The DNA here is from genome assembly GCF_963513975.1 of Fringilla coelebs. Lineage (NCBI taxonomy): Eukaryota > Metazoa > Chordata > Aves > Passeriformes > Fringillidae > Fringilla > Fringilla coelebs. The sequence goes on along the minus strand of NW_028167213.1, from coordinate 182,108 downwards.
CTGGAAATACTTGATCTGTTTGAAATGAGTGTTAAAAATAGTTGCAGTTTTCAACATTGTAAAAATAGCTTTAAAATTTGAGCGGTTGCTTTTTTCTTTGTCTGGTAGTCACAAATCTTCCAACCTTTGAGAGTCAGATTTCAGGCGTTATTTTTGCAAGCTAATGCTGCTGTGCATTGTAATTAAGCAGACTTTGAAGAGATATTTACAAATAATGTTTAAAAAGCCACCGTAAAAAGCACTCAACAAACTTAAAATAGCTTTGTCTTCTCCCTGTTTGTTTTTTTCTCTTGTTGCTGTTGTTCACAGCCCTACAGGCAGCATTCCTCCGAGATGAGGAGACAGGCAGGGTTCATGCTTTATTTACCTTAATAGATTTTTGAAGCTAAGTCCTGTGCAGCTGTTTGAAAATTTATGGAATTCATTTCTAAAGCAAACCACTTGGATAACAGACATGGCTGTGATTCCAGTTGTGCCAGTGCCAGGAAAGCTTTTGGTTTTGTACTGTGAGCACTCTTTAATAACAGGTCTTGTATTTAGCCTTTTGGCTTCTGAAAGCAAATTACTCCCTTCTTGATATGCAGCTGATGGTGCTGCAGCCTCATGATTTAGCTTTCAGTTTGTGGCTGTCCCTGGCTGTTCATGTCTTTGCTGGCTCAGCCAGGCCTGGCAGAGGCACAGCACAGCTGAGGAGATGCTCTGATTGCAGCCCAGGGTCACCAACTGCACCTCTGCTGCCGTGCCCAGCACGAGCACGCTGTCGGTGTGACTGCCTCTCGTACACAGATGGCCTTTTAAAATGTGCTTAAACTCCTGATAGATTTCCAAATATTTCCAATTGACAGCCTCCTTACAAATTCCCATTTCAGGAGATGGGAGCCAACATCTCCATGATCATGTTTGGTCGTTCACACAACCATAACATTTGAATATGACGAGGAAAATTGGCTGTGCTAAAGCACAAGCTTTAATTGGAAGTAAATGCCAAAAAAGATGTTTTTGTAATGAATGCATGGGTATTTAAGTAGTTTCCCATCACTTTAATATCAAAAATGTGCTGGGATCTGCCAAGTGACTTGGTAATCTCGGCTAATATCAGGGAAGTTGCACACAGTCAATGGCTTTAAGCAGCACTGTTACTCTGCACACTTCTCAGGATCTGGGCATTTTAGCAGCAATTGCTTGCTGCCTTTTACAACCTTGGCAGCAAGTGTCAAAGTGACTGCAGTTTTTGTCTAGGGACAGCAGTGTCCTGTAATTCCGAGGGACACTTGAGGAGACCACTCATGGTAGCTGAATGAGGACCTTACAACATTTTTCTGGGCTCTGACTTGGCTTCAGTGAAAGCTTAGCTTGGTTAAATTGGCCAGCCTGTGGGGGCTGCCATGCAGAGTGGAATACAGCATTTACACAACTAAAGCTGAAGGGACCTCATTCCATGGGAATTTCGCTGGATTGTTGGCAGTACCTTGGATAGACATTGTGCCCCGGCACAGCAGTGTCTGAGGCACAAAGCAAAGCAGGGCTGTCAGAGCCACTTCCATCTGCACACTGTGGCTCTGAGTGGCTCAAAATGACACTGGGGATTTTTTTACAGAGCAGAGGTACTGAGAAGCCCTTCACAGTCCTGCAATACCGTCCATGCCTCATGGCAAGTCATGTGCAGCTCCCCCCATCAGTGTTTCCTTTTCCATTATACTGTAGGCATGACAAAGCAGGGAAATGTTGCCAGAATTACACTCCAGCTCTTTCATCTGTGTCTAGAAACTGGCTCACACTGGCCATGGGAGCGTTTTAGATAGTATTTCCATCTTGTCTTACTGTCTACTCATGATTCGTTTGAATACTGCCAGGTCTTATATATTTTGCTCCTGTAGGTTTTTTACTTTCTCTTGAGATTGTGCCTATTTCATCTCCCTTGCTTTTTAAGTGGAAAAACCTTCATTTTTCCAGAGAGCTTGAGGAAATTTCTTTCTCATATTTTTCTGTATTACTTTGTAATTTTCCTTCTTTGTGAAAGAAGGTTCTGCCTCAAGAGCTCCCAGAAGCTATGGCTGCCATTTCATTTCTGTGTTTTCTTTCCTGTTGTGGGAGGTTTTAAAGGTTTGGGGTTTTTTTAATTTGTTGTTAAGGGAGGGACAAAAATGACAGAAAACTGATCTTACTTGAGGGAGAGAGTGTTTTGCTCTGAGCATTCAAGGAAGTAAATTATTTTCTGTTCAAGAATCTCATCAGGTCTTAATTGACATTATAGGTAGCTACATGTCACACTAAGGAAGCCTAGTCATGTTCCTCTTTGAAAAAAAAAGGTGCAACCCCTGACATTATTAAGGTGCACTGCAGATTACTTTTCAGTGAAAAGAGCTGTATTTTCTCCAAAGCTGTATTTTCTCTAAAGGTGATATGATACATCTACCTTGTGTAGATGTATCATTTTACCATGTTGTAATTGATGAAAATTAGGCCTAGTACTTCTTTGTTCCTTAAAGTATGTCCACAGTCAGTCTTTTCAACCTGCAGCTTATACATAAGTCTAACGTGAGATTATCTAAGAGAAAATCTGGTGCCTAAATGCCCAAAATGTTGGAAAAGGCCTTAAATGTTGGGAAATGCCCAAAATGCATTTGGATTTCCACAAAGTTCAAATGAGGTCTCTTCGCCGAGTGCCTTTACAAGAACAGAAAAAGTCAAAGGATACAAAGAAAACATGACTTGAAGTCTGATAAAAGATACAAAACAACAAAAAAGAAGGACTAAATAGGTAATTTTCACTGAGGATGGAGATCACTGGCATGTCCCAGGGAGATCTCATCACCTACTCACAGTCTCAGGCACGTGTATCAGGAATGAGGTGTTTGCTCAAGTCATGGCATTGTTTTTGGTAATAAAAGTTAAAGTGGCTGTGAAGAGGTACAGTGGGATCTCGAAATAACAGGTGATTCAGGGATCAAATGATAAATGAAGTGTTGGAAATGGAAATTACTGTACGTTGTAGAAGCCACTCCTGATCTGTACATGTAACATGAAGTGGTAGTTGTTACTTCCAGGTAGTTTTGGATAATTGTGCGACTGCATCACTCCAGTGCTCAGAGTCCACATCTCAGATGCAGTTCTGGCACCTCTCCTCTCTCAGAAAGATAGATGAGGAGCCCAACGAGGCTTATTGCATTTTTGAAGCTGTTCCATACAAGGAATGACAAAGAAGGCAAGTCTTCATCTTAGAGGAGAGAAAACTGTAGTGGTATGAAATAGAGAGCCTGTAAAATAATAAGTAGGAAATAGTGAGAAGGGGAGGATTAGTACATGTTTTTCGTAGTGGGGATAATACTGGGAACTGGGTTCTAAAACAGAAGTAGTCTTTTTTCCCCAGGCCTATTATTAAATTGTGTTGCTCAAAAATGTTGTGGATATCAAAAATATAGCTGGATTAAATACATTCTTATAAAGGCAAGTTCATGAAAAGAAATCCTGTAAGAGGCTGCAAAATATGAAGATACCACATCTGGCTCAGGTTGCTTGAAGGGTTTGCTAAAGGAAGGATGAAATAGTCTTGCAGTGGTTGATATTCTTCTCCTAAACCATCACAGTCAGGAACTGTGCTAAGGTGAAGGATCTTTGGGCTGACCGATTCAGCAGAGTTATGTTGTCGATGATACACAACAGCAGTGGCTGGAAAAAACCAAATGCTGCTCCTGTACACAGATTAAAATCAGAATTATATTTGTGCTGTAGCCTTTTGCATAACTGGAGCAGCAGTGCTGTTCTGAGCTGCCTGACTCATTTGAGCCGTCTCTTTCTCTTGTGTAGGTGTCGGATTGTAGCACTGCCTTTCTCTAAAGCCCAGTGGCCTGTGAGCTCAGCCACCGTTCAGGCTCCCCTGGAGACCCTCTGTACAGAGCAATGGACTCCCTCCTGTCTTAATCTGGTGAGCTGTAGAAAGCTGCATGACCTGCAGCTGGCAGCCTGCACAATGGGGCTAAACAGCTCCTCTGCCTCGGCAGGAGCTGTGCTGCTCTAGCAGAGACCTTTCTGCCTGGAATGGAAATTAAAAAATTATTCTTCTCCGTGGAGCACCTTTCAGTTTTGTGGCAATACTGCAATGGGCTTGTTGCCATTGCCTGTTTTCTTTCCTTGGCCAAGCAGTCCAGCAGGTCGTGGTGCTCTGACGCTCAGGGCAGAGCTGCTGATTTCCCTGGGAGCAGTGAGGTGCGCAAAGGGATGTGTTTCCATGGCCCCTGCTGGTGAGCAGATGGGCTGCTGCTCCTCACACTAATTGGACTTCTTCAGTCAGCTGTGGCTGCATTCCCAAGTATTCATCTGTCAGCTTTAAGGCTGCAGCTCACAAAGAGATAGTTTACTGTGACCAGGTGCTGTAGGCAAGTGTGGCTATTGAGGTGTTCAGTGGATTTTCTGTTTGCACAGATCTTCCTGTCTGGACATCCAATAGCCTCAAAGAGTCCAGCTGGAGTCCAGAACTCCAGCTCATCCTGGTTCTCTTGCAGGTGTCCTACACAGATGGAGATGTCATGGAAGTGCTTTTGAAGCACCCTCCCTGTCTAAATACCATCATTTCTGTCTTCTCAATGCTGTGCTACTGCAGCTGGGCTCTCGCCAGCACAGCCAGCCAGAGGAGTCTTGGAAAAGCCAGGAGAGAGAATACTCTGTAATGAGGAGAGAACAAAGACCTAAGGTTGAAGCAAATGTTTCCTGTTTGTCTGGAAGTCTGCTATGTGCCCCTCCCACCCAAAGAGGAAACAAAGATTCCTATTTTGTAGCAGAACTTCTAAAGGACAAATGATTAATCTGTTGGCCATGTATTACTCCTTGTCCCACCGAACTATTCGATCTTGTTCTGTCTTGGAAGGACTGTGAAGAATGCTGTTACACTGTGTACAAAAATACCTTCACTCAAAAGAAAAAGAGCTTAATTGTTCGGCAAGGGGCCTAGTTCAGGAATTTTTCCAAATCTATTTTTAGCACAAAAAACTACCACCCAATCTGTTGGAACTTTTTGTTTGGGGTCAAGTATTTCTTCTTCAAGAGTTTGCAGGGGACAAAGCCTCTGACATGGAATGAAAGGGTAATATCAGAGTTGGATGTGGATGATCTTTCCCTGTGTTTCTTAAGGACAGAGAGCTAGCTGGCATGAGAGCATCACCAAAAAAAAAGCTGAGGCCTGAAATCTATCATCTTAATTAGCCAGAAAGATGTCCTCAATCCTTGTCTCCCCCATCCCAGCTGTCCTAGGCACTGTATATTTACTCTCTGCTGCTGTGGCTTTTGCACAGACACTGAAATGTGTGACGCAGGTGTGTGTTAATGGAGGTACAGGAGAGAGGCAATTTTCCTGCTCATGCAGAAGGGCCAATACAGTGCAGAGCTGCACTAGCAGCCTGTCCTGCTCTGGGATATAACTGCACGGAGAGGGCATCACACAACTGCAAAATGGAGACATGGAGATGCTGGGACTTGAGCTGCTGCCACCTTCACCCTGCGCCCTTCGCCCCTCACAGTTCTGAGGGTGCTGCATGTATATGCACACCTTCATCTTCTTGACTTGTGGAGGGAGTCTCTTTGGCAACCTGTTCACTCTTTACAGGTCAGGAAAAATGCTCTAGGAGTTGTTTTGCTATGCACGTTAAGTTGCAGTTCTACTGAATTCCAATAGAGAAATGCAATCATCAGCCTGTGTTTAAAATTCTGGTTCTACCTTGCATTAAGCATGGCTGTTATCCTTTCTTCCTGCTCCCACACACAGCAGGAGCTTTTCACAGTCCATTTCCCTGCAGCATCCTGGAGAACGCTGACCTCCTGACCTCGTTTCCACTGTGCTCTTCTGTAATACCCTGCTCATTTCACTGGTAGATGGAAGGAGCAGCAAGCTACACACACAGCACACATCCTTTAGGGAAGAATTGTGCCCTATCTGTGCACTGTCCTGGCAACTTCAGCTGAGAACTGCACAATGACAGAACCATTTTAGCAATGGTTACTTCATACAGTCCCAAAAGGTGTTGCAGCCAGAAGAATCTGCTGAGGAATCTGAACAGGACAGCCCATGATGGGAATGACTCGGGACAGGCTCCTGCCTGGTGTCAGGTGCAGAGAAAGGTGTGCAAGCACAGCACTGTCAGCATTGCTGGAACAACTGCAGCAGGTCACTTGACAAGAAAAGCCTTTTTGTCACTTATCAGTCATTAATTCCTCTAATAGAAATGTGAGCTCACTCCTAATTACGAATAGATGAATGAAGTGTTTCACTGGAGTGGGCTCATGGACTTGCATCTTGCAGGAATACAATGACCCTGTCATGAAAATTTCTTTTTCTGGAGTGAGAAGAAAGTGGATACTCTGGGGAATGGTCAGATTTTGGTTCACACATGAGGATAGTGATGAACACAATAATAGACACTGCCTTGTGGTTACAACAGGATCTGATTTTTCTGTGCTTGATGCTCGAAATGTGTTTAGAAAGATCTTTATCTTTCCCCAGTCTTGGGAAAAAGTAAATTAGTAAGTTTGCTACTCCTCTCTGCTTTTTTCCTTTTCCCCTCATTTCTATTTTGTAATCTTCACTGCTGTATGATTTGGTTTCCTGCCCAGACAGAAAAATTAGAGTTTCCGTCTATCCAGGAGATCTTTACTCTTTCAGAAGACAGGATTCTAAACCAGGGCGTTAGAACAACATTCATCGCTGTTGTTTGCTCTATACACCCAGTCTAGATAGAATCAAAACTCTGTTGTTCCTCACCTGTCACCTAGGACCAGAGTAAAGTACAGTTCCTCCCCGCCAGTGCTCACAGTCTGATTGAAACTTTCTACAGACCAATGCTGTAAAATGCTGCTGCCACTGTGCATACACTTATCTGCAAAAGCTCCTGATTTAGGTTTTCCCCAGTGTACATGAGCTGGGAACTGCTGCCTGGATTTGTGGAAAACCTTGGGGAAATGCCATTCTGACTGAGCACTCTGTCCTGGTTAACTCCTGCAGTACTTAAAGCACAGCTATTGCAAGGTTATCTTTGGGTCTGGTTTATAGGAGAGGCCTATCCCTTTGGAACAGCTGCTGTATATGGATTATTTTGTTTCAAGGAAGCCAGGTGAGATGAATGGATAGAGCCAGATGAGTCACTTAGTTGAATTTTTAGTGTTGAATTTCTTCTTTACCTGAAAACGAACAAACTGTTCTTAATTATTGTTTCTTTATTAAGCACAGTGGCTCAGTGATGATGTACAGTGTTTCAAAACAGCTGTTGTGAAGGCTCTGATGTAAAACAGCACAAGAAGGGAGGATGGCAAACAAAGCTTCCAATAGCATGAAAATTATTGGAAAGATAAGGGGAAAGAAGTTGAGAAGGGTGCTGGGAAACACTGCTTTGCAGTATCATTGTTACCAACAATTTCTTTTCAGAGGAAAAACGTTGAGGAGCTAGAGGGATTGAACATCTGAAGACTTAAAGAAAAGTACTATCAGAAGAAAAAGAGCTGTGCAGTTCAGTTAATGGGGAAAAGTCAATTTCATTGGCATGGAATGAAAACTTGACAGTGGGTTACGCTGCGGGTTGATTTGCATCCTGTGTGCCTTACTGGGATTTCAGTGGGTGTAAATTAGACCAAATACTATGTCCTGATAGTACTGAGACAAGTTAGTCTTGTTTGAGATTTGAAGGCTTTTGTTGTCCTTGAGGAGAACAGCAACTGAAAAGGGGCTGCTGGCTTTGAGCAGGACTAGAGGTGATTTGAAGGTGCAGAGGGATGTTGAGTCAATAGGACAGAAATTGTGCAGCCCAAAAAGCTCCTTGTTGAGGACCTGTTGCAGTGGCTGGATGAAAGCAAAGGAGGCATTCCTCAAGTCAGGAGTTCCTAGAGCCAGAAACAGCACAGATGGTTGCACTTTGCTGATGGGTACTTGGAGGGGTCAAGTACCTACTGCTAAACTAAAGACTTTTATTCTTTTTATGCAGGTGTGTGCTGAAGGCAGGCACAAGGGCTAACATGTTCACACCAAATCATCACCTGCTGTAGATGTAATTGAGATCAGCAGAATGTCACTGCTTCCACTGGAAATCATCAGCCTTTTCTCTGCATATTTTTGTCAAATAGTATGTAGTTAGACAACAGACTTGGCGAGATAAGTCAGGAAAACACACCAGGATATTAATGCCCTTGTAGGAATGATATGTATTTTGTCTCTCAGAGAGATTTAGGAGGAAAATGAAGCAAATGAAAAAATGAAGTTATTACTGTATTATTAAAAAACAGCAGGCTCCAAAAAACCTGGAGCTGGATTCCCACCAAAAATCAGAGATATTGTGGAGCTTGATCTGAAGCTCTGAAAATTATTATGCAAATGTTAGTGTGAATCTTGAGGCCAGTATTGGGTGACAGTTTAGTAAACAGGTGAAAAATAAAAATGAAAGTGCTGTGAGCATCTCAGTGAGGCAAAATAATAATATACATTTATCTAGCACTTAACATTTCCAACTTGTATGTCCATTCAATCATGCAGAAAGTTGCACTGATCTCAGATGCATGGAAAGAAAGGCTGTGCCATATTTCCAGAGCCTCTGTAGCTATTGAACAAGTTGGTGTTAGACTGGAGGGTTTGGACGAAGGAATCATAGGTAATTCTAAAAAAAGCAAGGGAATGCGTCCTTTCTATCTAGGTTTAATGAAAGTAACACATACTTAGATGTAAGCTGAGCAGCCCTTGGAAAACAGAGTAGTTGGTGTTTGAGATTGCAGTGGAGCTGACTGGAATGTTTTAAGAGAATGAACTGGCAAACAACAGATAATGTCTTTCGGAAGAAAATTACCTGTGCTATTGAAAATCCCTTTAAAGACATTTAAGGAGCTCCACAGGTGAAGAGCATCCAACCTCCTTAGATACCCAGTGTGTGTTTGGGTACCAGCCCCTTCCTGCCAGGGCCCCCTGTGCCAGCCCAGGGACAGGGCAAGACTTGGCCCCTCCTCAGCAGTCCTGAAGAGCAGTGGAAGCTGCTCAGAAAGGCCACTGGGCACAGCCTGTATCGTTCCTCATGAACTCAACTACAGACTTGGCTGGGGGGAGGAAAAGAAAAATCTGAACAAAATGTTGCTAATCTGTCCAAGTAGGGATGTGACTGATCTCCCTGGGGCTAATTCTGTGTATGAAGTTAAATATATGCCTAGAGGGTTTCCTGAATGCATCCAGAAAGTTCATCCACTCTCAAGCTGGAGAAATAAATGAGTGCAAAGTCACAGGAATTGACATCTCTTGGGTCTGAGTGATTTTCTGACATTGCTGGTTGACTTCACTGTGGGAGTAGGGCCCAAGTTCTCAGCAAAGGGACCGTGTTCAGGGGGCTGCACTCTGCCGGGAATTTGTACATTTGCAGTCTCAGACAAATTTATTTTTGTAGTTGCCATATGTGAGGGCTTTTCATAATCGCCATCTGTGGAACGAAAGGCAGTCCAGGCTAAAATGTGCGCAGTTGCAAATATTGGAAAATATGGCTATTATAAAAAGTTGTAAGAACTTTATGCAAATGTTCCATCTACAGTGGAAGGGCCAGATTCTAATATCACGCATGGTGCACAGTAACAGATTTTTCCTAGGTATGCCGGGATGGCCACACTGTGCCTGAGATTAGAATGTGTTTCAAAAATGGATTATTGGGATATGAAAGAGCCAATGATGAGGAAAATCAGATTTTACTGAGCTTTTTCTTTTTTTCTTCACTCTTACTATGTGAGAATTGGCTTTCAGCATAGTTTCTGGTCTTTGTAATTCATTAGGAAAATTGGCAATAAACTAATGGCAAAATGTGAAAACTAGTTTTCCTCCTTAAGAAATTCACATCATCAAATTAGGACAGAGAAATGATCTCTTTACACCCAGTTGCTCAGAGCAACTGGCAAATTTTGACTACACGAAGCATTACCTGAAGCAAACCACAGTGTCTGCATTCCCTGGGGACTCCCCTGAGGTGCTGTCCGCAGGCACTGGTGGCATTGAAGTTCTGGTGGTGTGCAGGTTAATTCACTCTGCAAATCCTACTATCAGTTTATCTTCATTTGTTTAAATCCTTGCATTTGATATTTTATTCCCCCCCCCCCCCATATCCAGATACTGTCTTCTTTCTTGTCTCTTTGGGGAGGAGGTAAGTGAGATTTGGATGCAAGCCATAATTATTCTGGGAAAATCGCCCTTCAGCTTTTATTTATATGCAAAATCTTGCCCTGCAGCAGCTTGACGGCTACACGAGGCTAGGAAGGCAATACCAGCCTACCTCCAGGGTTTCTCTCCTTCCTAAATGATATCTTGCTGGTCCTTGTCTCATCCTCAATTCTCGGTGACCCAGGTTTAGGGAGAGAAGTTGGCATGGCTATTCTGTTCTCATCTCCAGAGAAACCCAGCACTGGCCAGGTAAGAAGCTCCCCTTGGACAGGGAATATTGGATTTTCTAAGACAAAGGGAGCAGTGAAGCCAGCTCCTGGCTAGAGCTGAAGCAGCCCTGGCAGCACTCCACAGCTAGAAAGCCCCTTGAGACTTTTGAGTTCTTCAGTACTGAGTAGCAGCTGCAGCAGCAGCTTTCCATGGGTTTGGATTAAGGGAACTTTCTCGGAATGTTCTGAGTGCAGAGGGTGTCTGATGTTTGGAAGTGCAGAGTGTTCCTAATGATTCCCATGGAAATCACAGTATCAGTTGGTTCTGAAAATGAGGTCCCTGGTCTAAACAGCTGGGTTTGCAGGCAGGGACCAAACCCTCTGAGGTGTTTTGTGGGATCATTATTATACAGCAGTTTTGCTGTATCCAAGCTGAACAATTTTTTTCTTCAGTACACAGGATTCTTGAAAAGCAAGGGCTACCCGTGCAGACCAATTGCAATGGCAGATCCAGGGATTTAGCAAAGGCTAAAACCAAAACTGGTCTCTGCACATGCTTTCTAATCTAAACAAAATCTGAAAGTTTATCAGTTGTCCCTGAGAGCAACACCTCTGAGTTAGTGATGCTTCTCAGGCCACCTGAGAGATGATATAAATCTTTATAACTTGCAAGTGAAGCAATCAAATTTTAATGGAAAAATGTTTCTGTCTTTGGGAAAATGTGATAAATATGCCACTGTGAAGGGGCAGAGAACTTTTGCAGGAAATATTCATTAAGACTGACTATGAATATTCAGTATACACCTGAAAGCCCACATAGTTATTATATTTTAAATAAATACTTGCTTTTCAAATGTTGTTTTAACTAGTCATCTATCTTCAGATATTGTCAAAACATCACTCATCATACATCTGTCTAAATGCTATCCAGATGCTGCTGAACTAGTTTCTTTTTTAGGTATATATATTAAAGTATTCCTTTTCACAGAAAGTTTTGAGTGTAAAAATTATATATTTGTCTGAGGTTGGAAAACTGCATGGTACTGTTGCTGATGCAGGATTGGAATGAGGGATACTTTTTGTATGATATTATGAACAGTAAGTGGACTTTGGTGGTGGACATGAGGATCCCCATATAGTCTTAGCTTTTTAAATGAATTCTCTCATTCTTATGTTCTCTGCTGCCTCATCATAAAAAAAAAAAATAAGAACGGGGGATTGGAAAATACTGTGTGGTTCATCATGATCCCCTCCTTCAGCAGGACAACATCATGCAGTTGCTTTTATGAACTTAATCTACACAACTGTAAATAAAAGTGAATTTCATGTTCCACCATCTCTCTTGAAAATGTGCCCCAGGAATGTAATGGGGCTAAAAACATCTCTGCTGGAGTAGCCCTAATATATGCATGATCCCTTCACACACACCTGTCCTTAGAGGAGTTGCTCTCTGCAGTGCTTTTCCCTCCCTCACGCTCACTCTAGAGCATTTATGGGCAGAAATATTTTCTTCTCTTAAGTCCTAGTCTTGCAAAACTGGTGGCAGACAGTAGCTAGAGATGAGCTCAGTGGGTCAGAGCAGGGTGGTGAAAATGCCCCAGTTGCAGGTTCAATCCCTCTGTGGGCCATCCACGTAAGAGTTGGACTTGATGATCCCTGTGAGTCCCTTCCAGCTCAGAGCACTCTGTGGGTTCTGGGGTGGGATGCCCTGCTGTCAGTGCCTTTCTCTTCCCCAGCTGTCTTCCACTGCACATTACTGCTTAAATGCAGTTACCTTACATGTGAGGATCAAAACTCTGCATATTCTTAATCATAGAATCATGGAATGGTTTGGGCTGGAAGGGACCTTAAAGACCTTGAGATCTTTGTCTACTGATGTTTGAACTGATGCCATGTCCACTGATGACTGACCTTATTTCTGCGGGCAAGTCACATAACTGTCTCTGGATCAAACTCGCCTTTGCTGTAAATCCATGAAGCCTTGTGTGTTTCATTACACCTGTGTCAGCTGTGGAATTTATCCAGATTCTTTCTCTGCAATATGTCAAGCTGGTGAATAGACTCAGAATTACCTCTCCAGTGTTATATACCTCTCCAAGGTATTTTGGACTTGAGAAATTAAAACCAGGCTGATAAAAATTATTCTTGGACTCCCAGACTACTGCTTTTAAGAATAATGCCAATACAATATTGAGGAAGTATATATCAATCTGTCCCTAAAATGAAAAAAATCTTGTTACCAGTAAGCACAAAGGTGTGTTCCACCATTATTTAAGAGAAACACAAGATTGGCTACATTTATACTTGTTCCCTTCCGCAGCTCTGTCAGGGATATAATTTAAAAAGCTTTCCTTGTATAGATGTTCCGTTGTGGGGTTTTGTTCTCTTTCTCTAAGCATGCATAGATTTTAGACTACTTCCCTTAAAAGAAAAAGTTACTCAAAGTGAAATATTCCTTTAGATCCAGTCACATCTATTCTAGTAAGAAAATTTGTACTTAATAGCTGTTGTTATTGTCAGTTTTTTCAATACAATGAAAACCTTTTTTACTTTCTTCAGTACTTTTGTTGCTTGAAAATGATATTGTTCTAAATTATTGTTCTGTCAGCTGGGGGAAGGGTTGTCAGTAAAAGAGAGGCATTATACTGGTGTTGCACATGCAAGGTCATCTGTACCTCTCTGTGTTTGAACCAATGCTGTTGTGGTTGGTAAGAGGGGGAGGTACAAGGCTCTTTGAGGCAAGGGAAATTTATTGCATTGCTTTTCCAAAAATTACTGCCTATGGAAGTGGAGCTTGGGGTATGGTGGAACCAGAAGCTTGCTTTATTCTTTGATGATAGTAAAAAGTTCTTTAAAAAGCCACATCCAAGCATGAAAAAATGCCCTGTGATGAGTGTAGTACTTCAGGTCTTGGTTGCTGTAACTGGTAGTGGGAGCACAGTGATAGGACTCCTCTAAAACATCCCCCCGGGACAGACACATAAATCCCGTGGCATGGGAAAGTGGAAAACTGGAGAAAGTTTCAGACTGCATTTATTTTAATTTTTTCTTCCGTGGAGTTCATATGAGCAAGTGGAAGGAGTGAGTGCCCCGGCATCCCCTTCCAGATATTCCATATTTCCATATCCAAATATTCCATATTTCTGACTCCCAAAGGCCTCCCTGGAATGTGAGGGAGCAATGCAGCAGGAGTTGCTAAAAGCCCTGGTTAGAGCTGTAATTAATGGATAGGGACATGTGAGGAACCCTGTCCTCGCAGGGATTTCAGATACAGCATTTCAGCGACAGTCAGCTTCCTGTCAGCGTTAGGGCCCCCATTACCCCCCTTGAATATCGCCTAGAACCACAGCAATTTTTTAGCAGTAAAGTGCTTTTTCTGCAGCTGCGTGGGGCTGCAAGGGAATTGGCTGCTCAGATTCACCTCTGCCTGCTGCAGCTGCTTCTGCTGGTGCAGGAAATGAGGGATTGCCTAGCAGAGCTGTGAGCTGGAGAAGGGCTTTTGAAAGCAGCCTTCCAGGGAGGATAAGATTTGTAAAGGAAGCAGAGCCTGTGTGGAAGATCAGGGATAGAAATTCTGGGTGGTTTGACATTATTTAGGGAAGGCAGCTGGTTCTCAACAGCTCCCAGGCCCTTGAAGAAAGTTTGAAGGGAAGGAAGGCGCTTCAGGATCTGGTAGCAGGAGGGCTGCGTGCCTTGAGATGTGAGCAATACCTTGCAAGAGGCGCAGCTCCTGGAAAAATGCAATACCTGGATTTGAGTGTAATTCTCAGAGGAGGAGCAAATTGTAATTTTTAATTGGATGGTAGACAGTTCACTGGAAAATTAAGGTAGGAAGTAAATAACAGCCTGAAGGAATAAAAAAAAAAAAAAAAAAGAGACTGTATTCTGCATAAATCTTGGCTTAAGGGAGTTCACTGTAGGAAGAGAACACTGAAATGGTGTTTAGTGTTAGCAAAATGTATCATCAATACTTTCATGTCTTGTTTTTCCTCTTCTCAACATCCCTGGGATCAGTGCTTTGCTGGCCATGTAACAGAATAATCTTTACAAGCTGGGGATGGGGGAGTTTTGTTTTCTTACCATAAATGGAGGTTTTTGATGAAAAATAAGTGTTTTATGGAGGCATCCTGCTGCCACTGAACATAGGTAGCCTTGATGAACATTTGAAAATACCAGAGAACTGGTAAGTTAAATATTGCACTGCTAGGGCCTTCTCACTGTTACAGTTTAAACTAAAAACTTAAGACCAAAGCTAGAAGTTCCACAGCCTAATGCTGCTAAAATTTATGTTCTTCACTCTGAACTGAAGCTCTGCTGCTTCAGTAACTAAAAAGAGGTCTTTCTTAGACTAAAAATACTGTGTTGAACATCAGGAAGTCAAGTTATATCAGCTTAATATTAAATTAATGGTCATTCATATACATCATTACCTCATACCATAACCTGTGCAGCTGTTCATGACATCTGCATCCAATCTATAGTTCATGACATGTCTTGACAGATACTTTACCAGAACCCCCGCCATGACTAATCTTGTAGTCATCAATTCTGCCTTTTTTACATTTGCTTGTTAATAAATGTAAATCTTCCTCGATATATGTATTCCAGCAGTGTGCCCGTATGTTCTAACAGTTACCCACATTTAATGCTCCTTTGGGATCTTTGGGCATGTAAGGAGCAATGAAAATGCACTTGGCACTTGTACATGTCATGGTAAAGTTTAATCTTTTATGATGGAAAGAGGCTGAGCCTATAAAATAAAAATAGTGCAGAAATTGTTCCTTGTTCTGGAAAACTGTCCAGATTCTATAGGCTGGAAATAATATTTACTGCTCTAGAGAGGACTGTCTTCAGCCAGATCACTGTGGGACTGAGGTTCTTCCAAAACAAGAAGATGACCACAGTCCTAGAATCAGCAGCAACCCTCCTTGGCTTCCCATGTGATGTAGATTTTCCCAACTCACATGTGCACACATTACTGTAAAATTAAAATGTCATCCTTCTGGTAGAATATTGAGTGCAGTTCCCCAGTAATGGAATTAACTCTTGGCTAAGAACTAGAGAGAAACCGATCAATGAAGATGTGCAAAATTTTCCAAAAAGCATTAGACATGGTTTGAGTCTGCACAGTTGGTTCCACACTGGAAACAGTCTCTTGGATTGCTTAAATGAAGATTAGATCTATTCAGGTATGACATGTGAATATAACTGCTTTTTCTTAGGGTGCCAAATCCAGCAGGTTGAAAATTATACTACTGTTTGGCTGGAGATTGATGACTCTAAAAGGTAGACTTAGGGCTTGCTTGGAATTCTTGCTTACTGATGGTGAATCATGGCTGAAAACAGCCTCCTGTTTTTATCTCTCCAAGAGCCCTAGGAAAAAAAGAAAGCAGCATTCATGTGAAGAAATTGTTTTCCCCCACATCATGTATTAACTTCAGCAGGTAGAAATGAGTTCAGAGTTCATGAGTATCTAAAGCTCCCCACTTTTCAACACTTTTTGTTTCTCTTTGCTTTTGACTCCGTTTAGAGTAGAAGAGTGGAATGGAAATGTCATTTTAAGGGATTATACTTCCTTGTTGTCCCTGATCTGTCTTAATTGTGTAGGAATTCAGACAGATTTTCTTTGTGTTCTTTGAATGAGATCAGCAGTAATATAACTGATAAAAAAATGGCATTGGCTCTGGCTCTGGAATAAGGACAATTCTTATGAGAAAAAATAGTAATTTATTCAAGGGTGAGCTAGTACCAGCTGCAGTGATGCATTTTTCTACACAGATGAACTGTGAAGGTTTGTTAAGCAAAGAATATTGAGTGTGCAGAAAACTGTAAAAGTTACCAAATCCAGCATGGATGAGCGGGAGCTGAAAGGGACTTGGAAAAGCGATGCCATCATAGAAGTGAGAGCTTTTCAAAACAAATGTTTGTCACCAGTTTAAAATTCTTACTGCATTTCTTAATCTCCAAGTATTTTTTTGTATCCTCTTCCCTAGTGTGCTGTTGGTGCAAGGTTGGCACCTTTCAGGCTGTCACGAGCTGTCCTTGTGAACGGGTTTTGTGATGGTTCGTGGGGGATCTCAGGGTGCAAAAAACCGACACGGTACAGGGGGTTTGCAGTGGTAATCAACACAAATGCACTTTTATTGAAATAACCACAACAGAAATGCATTGGGGAAGGATTGGGGGAAAAGGGGAAAATAAGGAAAAGAGGGAGGAAGAAGAAAAGGGTATATAGCTACCAAATGTGGAACTGCAAAGTCCTTTGGTGCCCAGCCGATGGAGTTCACCAGGTCACGTCTGGGGACATCTCAGGGATGCAGTTCATCTGGACCATAATTATGCTCTTCTTTGATGGGGGAAGGGGGATGAATTTTGAAACCAAGTCAAAGGTAGTGTATTGTATCTTTGGGGGAGAGAATGGTGTTTGGAAAAGGGTACACACAGTCCATGTTCTCAGCGGTGGGTGAGAGCCATTGTCTTCTTGGTCCACTGCTCACACCTGCAGCATCTGTCTGCTTTGGTCGGCTCGCCTCCCCCCGCACTCCTCCCTGGGTTGGGGGTCCCAGTCCCAGTCCTTGGAAATTGTGTGAGGGATTTCACATAGGGATTTCATGTCTGGCTTTTTCTCTGGCAAAGAGGCTTCTTACATCTCAGTTTGTCTGTCACAGTGGTTGCAAATGAGCGAGAGGGGTCTCCTGTGGGGGACCACCCCCAAAACACAGGAGAAGTCCAGCCAGGCCGAGGGGTGGGGAAAAATCCCAGAGCTATTGTTGCAAAATTGTCAGAATGTCCTTTTTCTTCTCATTAGTGTAGCATAAAGTAAACACACCTGTGAAAACAATAGCTTAGCAATTCTCTCAGGTCTCGGGGCCTTCAGTGTGTAACTCTTCTCCTAGAGAGCCAGAGATTTTAGACAGGGGGATCTTTTCTTCAGTGATCCCCCAGTGACAACCCCGAGGCAGATGAGGGAAATTTCAGAAAGACCCTCACACAGGTGTAGCATCAGCCTGAGCCTGCCAGAGGGAGCTGGACACCTTTATAGTGTTGAGATGGGGGCATTGCCCTGGGAGCTGCCAACAACAACTGCTGGGAATGAGGACAGTGGATATGGAGAGCCCCAAATAAAGACCTCTTGTAGCCTTCAGGGGGTGTGAATTGCCAGCATAGGCCATTGCTCTCCAGGCCTGTTTTGTACATTGATTACAAAGAGTTGTTTTAAATCTCTTCTGGTAGCCATGGTAAATCACCGCTTTAATTACTGTCTAGGCAGCTGGCTTGTTGAATTCTGTTGAATGGCATTAGCTTATTCACTTAATTCTGAATTGCAAAAAGGCCACATTTAAATTTACCATCTCTCAGGTTCAGTTGATCTGAGAAATAAAATATCTGAGAGGATGTAAGAAAATCTGGCTGATGTTTTACTGGAAGGGTGTCAGAGAGACAGTAATGAAATAATTTAGGTTATGTATAGACATGCATAGTCAACCCCTTTTCCCCTCCTTTTCACAGGGAGGCAAAAAAAGAAGGAGCAGAGCAGTGCTCCTACTCTGTAATATTCATGAATTATGAGGATCGCTTTATTTTTCTTTCTTTGTGGGTTCACAGGCTCACCTCATGCACAGTTCTTTGTCTGGGCTCTTAAGCCAGTTTCATGGTCACATTCCATCTGGGACAGTAATTAACTAATAGTGATTATATCCCTGGGGCCTCTGGTATCATCCTCTGCTTTTATGGGAAGGTCTCTGCCATCATCTCATGACTGTCAGTAACTTTGGGAACAGTTTAGGATATCTTATGAGTGACGTGGGGATACTTCATCAGAGCTTGATGTTAAAATGTAGAGCATGACTGGAGACCAGTCACACAGCCCTTTCCTGCACAGCTATGGGCAGGTACTAATCCTACCATCTAGAGGCTATTTTGCTTGTAACTCTGGCTCTCCTCTGAAGTAAGGCCTTCTCTTGCCTCCAAAGCAGCCAGAACAATAAATCTGGAACTAATGGTTTAAACCTTGGATCAAATCGTGCAGAAGTCCCTTGCAATTGGTCTTGGTAATTCTCTTTCCTGGAGAGGATCTACCCCATGCCCACAATGTGTGCATGGATATCCATTGTTGCCGCAGGTTGTGGGAAGGTTTGCTCTTCTGCACAGTAAATGGATGGTCTGAAACTTCCTCACAAGAGCTGTTTCACTCATTTCCTCTTCTCTGCTATTTTCATTCCAAAAAATTTATTAAATTCAGGCTCATATTCAAAACCTTGGATACAACAAAACGAAAAAATTGAGCAACTCACGAAACCTGCAGTTGAATGCAATGTTTATGCAAAATAACAGAATTTTAGGGGAGTTGGCACTAACTGCCTACAGTGCATTAGATAGAGTCCCAATAAAGGGAATCTTTCCTGAATTCAGGAAAATTCAGGAAAGCGCCTCCCGGAATTTCCCTAGAATTCAGCAAGTGCTTTGCAGCTTGAAATTGGAAGGAAAGCCTCAGATTTAGCAGCCAGAGCTTCAGGAGGAGCAGCAGCGAGCACAGCATCGGTTTTGCAGCAGCTCCTTCCATGTGCATGTTTTTGGGAGTGGAAAGGCTTGCAGAGTGTTAAAGTAGCTTTTTCTCTCCGCTGGAAAGCTGCACGCTCAGTGCCAGTCTTCTGCAGCTTCTTTCTTCACGTTTCAGCAGCTAGCACGCTCTCCGTGTGCTGGAGAAGCGGCAGAGGCTTCCTTGCCGGAGAAGCGGCACCTTCGCCGGCAGAGAGCATCCTGCCGGCCGCGGTGCGCTCCGGAGCGGGGGCTTGTGCCGAAAGAGGCCGGCAACAGGCGCTTACCTTCGGACAGCTCCGGATCGCCGTCTAATGCGTCTCTTGTCGCCTACACGGCAGGGAAAAGCTTTTCCACTCTGTCTAGGAAGGAGAAAGTGTGCCAGCACAGCAAATGCCTCCCGGACTTTCCCTGCAATTCAGCAAGTGCTTTGCAGCTTGAAATTGGAAGGAAAGCCTCAGATTTAGCAGCCAGAGCTTCAGGAGGAGCAGCAGCGAGCACAGCATCGGTTTTGCAGCAGCTCCTTCCATGTGCATGTTTTTGGGAGTTGAAAGGCTTGCAGAGTGTTAAAGTAGCTTTTTCTCTCCGTTGGAAAGCTGCACGCTCAGTGCCAGTGTTCTGCAGCTTCTTTCTTCACGTTTCAGCAGCTAGCACGCTCTCCGTGTGCTGGAGAAGCGGCAGAGGCTTCCTTGCCGGAGAAGCGGCACCTTCGCCGGCAGAGAGCATCCTGCCGGCCGCGGTGCGCTCCGGAGCGGGGGCTTGTGCCGAAAGAGGCCGGCAACAGGCGCTTACCTTCGGACAGCTCCGGATCGCCGTCTAATGCGTCTCTTGTCGCCTACACGGCAGGGAAAAGCTTTTCCACTCTGTCTAGGAAGGAGAAAGTGTGCCAGCACAGCAAATGCCTCCCGGACTTTCCCTGCAATTCAGCAAGTGCTTTGCAGCTTGAAATTGGAAGGAAAGCCTCAGATTTAGCAGCCAGAGCTTCAGGAGGAGCAGCAGCGAGCACAGCATCGGTTTTGCAGCAGCTCCTTCCATGTGCATGTTTTTGGGAGTTGAAAGGCTTGCAGAGTGTTAAAGTAGCTTTTTCTCTCCGCTGGAAAGCTGCACGCTCAGTGCCAGTCTTCTGCAGCTTCTTTCTTCACGTTTCAGCAGCTAGCACGCTCTCCGTGTGCTGGAGAAGCGGCAGAGGCTTCCTTGCCGGAGAAGCGGCACCTTCGCCGGCAGAGAGCATCCTGCCGGCCGCGGTGCGCTCCGGAGCGGGGGCTTGTGCCGAAAGAGGCCGGCAACAGGCGCTTACCTTCGGACAGCTCCGGATCGCCGTCTAATGCGTCTCTTGTCGCCTACACGGCAGGGAAAAGCTTTTCCACTCTGTCTAGGAAGGAGAAAGTGTGCCAGCACAGCAAATGCCTCCCGGACTTTCCCTGCAATTCAGCAAGTGCTTTGCAGCTTGAAATTGGAAGGAAAGCCTCAGATTTAGCAGCCAGAGCTTCAGGAGGAGCAGCAGCGAGCACAGCATCGGTTTTGCAGCAGCTCCTTCCATGTGCATGTTTTTGGGAGTGGAAAGGCTTGCAGAGTGTTAAAGTAGCTTTTTCTCTCCGCTGGAAAGCTGCACGCTCAGTGCCAGTCTTCTGCAGCTTCTTTCTTCACGTTTCAGCAGCTAGCACGCTCTCCGTGTGCTGGAGAAGCGGCAGAGGCTTCCTTGCCGGAGAAGCGGCACCTTCGCCGGCAGAGAGCATCCTGCCGGCCGCGGTGCGCTCCGGAGCGGGGGCTTGTGCCGAAAGAGGCCGGCAACAGGCGCTTACCTTCGGACAGCTCCGGATCGCCGTCTAATGCGTCTCTTGTCGCCTACACGGCAGGGAAAAGCTTTTCCACTCTGTCTAGGAAGGAGAAAGTGTGCCAGCACAGCAAATGCCTCCCGGACTTTCCCTGGAATTCAGCAAGTGCTTTGCAGCTTGAAATTGGAAGGAAAGCCTCAGATTTAGCAGCCAGAGCTTCAGGAGGAGCAGCAGCGAGCACAGCATCGGTTTTGCAGCAGCTCCTTCCATGTGCATGTTTTTGGGAGTGGAAAGGCTTGCAGAGTGTTAAAGTAGCTTTTTCTCTCCGCTGGAAAGCTGCACGCTCAGTGCCAGTCTTCTGCAGCTTCTTTCTTCACGTTTCAGCAGCTAGCACGCTCTCCGTGTGCTGGAGAAGCGGCAGAGGCTTCCTTGCCGGAGAAGCGGCACCTTCGCCGGCAGAGAGCATCCTGCCGGCCGCGGTGCGCTCCGGAGCGGAGGCTTGTGCCGAAAGAGGCCGGCAACAGGCGCTTACCTTCGGACAGCTCCGGATCGCAGTCTAATGCGTCTCTTGTCGCCTACACGGCAGGGAAAAGCTTTTCCACTCTGTCTAGGAAGGAGAAAGTGTGCCAGCACAGCAAATGCCTCCCGGACTTTCCCTGGAATTCAGCAAGTGCTTTGCAGCTTGAAATTGGAAGGAAAGCCTCAGATTTAGCAGCCAGAGCTTCAGGAGGAGCAGCAGCGAGCACAGCATCGGTTTTGCAGCAGCTCCTTCCATGTGCATGTTTTTGGGAGTGGAAAGGCTTGCAGAGTGTTAAAGTAGCTTTTTCTCTCCGCTGGAAAGCTGCACGCTCAGTGCCAGTCTTCTGCAGCTTCTTTCTTCACGTTTCAGCAGCTAGCACGCTCTCCGTGTGCTGGAGAAGCGGCAGAGGCTTCCTTGCCGGAGAAGCGGCACCTTCGCCGGCAGAGAGCATCCTGCCGGCCGCGGTGCGCTCCGGAGCGGGGGCTTGTGCCGAAAGAGGCCGGCAACAGGCGCTTACCTTCGGACAGCTCCGGATCGCCGTCTAATGCGTCTCTTGTCGCCTACACGGCAGGGAAAAGCTTTTCCACTCTGTCTAGGAAGGAGAAAGTGTGCCAGCACAGCAAATGCCTCCCGGACTTTCCCTGCAATTCAGCAAGTGCTTTGCAGCTTGAAATTGGAAGGAAAGCCTCAGATTTAGCAGCCAGAGCTTCAGGAGGAGCAGCAGCGAGCACAGCATCGGTTTTGCAGCAGCTCCTTCCATGTGCATGTTTTTGGGAGTGGAAAGGCTTGCAGAGTGTTAAAGTAGCTTTTTCTCTCCGCTGGAAAGCTGCACGCTCAGTGCCAGTCTTCTGCAGCTTCTTTCTTCACGTTTCAGCAGCTAGCACGCTCTCCGTGTGCTGGAGAAGCGGCAGAGGCTTCCTTGCCGGAGAAGCGGCACCTTCGCCGGCAGAGAGCATCCTGCCGGCCGCGGTGCGCTCCGGAGCGGGGGCTTGTGCCGAAAGAGGCCGGCAACAGGCGCTTACCTTCGGACAGCTCCGGATCGCCGTCTAATGCGTCTCTTGTCGCCTACACGGCAGGGAAAAGCTTTTCCACTCTGTCTAGGAAGGAGAAAGTGTGCCAGCACAGCAAATGCCTCCCGGACTTTCCCTGCAATTCAGCAAGTGCTTTGCAGCTTGAAATTGGAAGGAAAGCCTCAGATTTAGCAGCCAGAGCTTCAGGAGGAGCAGCAGCGAGCACAGCATCGGTTTTGCAGCAGCTCCTTCCATGTGCATGTTTTTGGGAGTGGAAAGGCTTGCAGAGTGTTAAAGTAGCTTTTTCTCTCCGTTGGAAAGCTGCACGCTCAGTGCCAGTGTTCTGCAGCTTCTTTCTTCACGTTTCAGCAGCTAGCACGCTCTCCGTGTGCTGGAGAAGCGGCAGAGGCTTCCTTGCCGGAGAAGCGGCACCTTCGCCGGCAGAGAGCATCCTGCCGGCCGCGGTGCGCTCCGGAGCGGGGGCTTGTGCCGAAAGAGGCCGGCAACAGGCGCTTACCTTCGGACAGCTCCGGATCGCCGTCTAATGCGTCTCTTGTCGCCTACACGGCAGGGAAAAGCTTTTCCACTCTGTCTAGGAAGGAGAAAGTGTGCCAGCACAGCAAATGCCTCCCGGACTTTCCCTGCAATTCAGCAAGTGCTTTGCAGCTTGAAATTGGAAGGAAAGCCTCAGATTTAGCAGCCAGAGCTTCAGGAGGAGCAGCAGCGAGCACAGCATCGGTTTTGCAGCAGCTCCTTCCATGTGCATGTTTTTGGGAGTGGAAAGGCTTGCAGAGTGTTAAAGTAGCTTTTTCTCTCCGCTGGAAAGCTGCACGCTCAGTGCCAGTCTTCTGCAGCTTCTTTCTTCACGTTTCAGCAGCTAGCACGCTCTCCGTGTGCTGGAGAAGCGGCAGAGGCTTCCTTGCCGGAGAAGCGGCACCTTCGCCGGCAGAGAGCATCCTGCCGGCCGCGGTGCGCTCCGGAGCGGGGGCTTGTGCCGAAAGAGGCCGGCAACAGGCGCTTACCTTCGGACAGCTCCGGATCGCCGTCTAATGCGTCTCTTGTCGCCTACACGGCAGGGAAAAGCTTTTCCACTCTGTCTAGGAAGGAGAAAGTGTGCCAGCACAGCAAATGCCTCCCGGACTTTCCCTGCAATTCAGCAAGTGCTTTGCAGCTTGAAATTGGAAGGAAAGCCTCAGATTTAGCAGCCAGAGCTTCAAGAGGAGCAGCAGCGAGCACAGCATCGGTTTTGCAGCAGCTCCTTCCATGTGCATGTTTTTGGGAGTGGAAAGGCTTGCAGAGTGTTAAAGTAGCTTTTTCTCTCCGTTGGAAAGCTGCACGCTCAGTGCCAGTGTTCTGCAGCTTCTTTCTTCACGTTTCAGCAGCTAGCACGCTCTCCGTGTGCTGGAGAAGCAGCAGAGGCTTCCTTGCCGGAGAAGCGGCACCTTCGCCGGCAGAGAGCATCCGGCCGGCCGCGGTGCGCTCCGGAGCGGGGGCTTGTGCCGAAAGAGGCCGGCAACAGGCGCTTACCTTCGGACAGCTCCGGATCGCCGTCTAATGCGTCTCTTGTCGCCTACACGGCAGGGAAAAGCTTTTCCACTCTGTCTAGGAAGGAGAAAGTGTGCCAGCACAGCAAATGCCTCCCGGACTTTCCCTGCAATTCAGCAAGTGCTTTGCAGCTTGAAATTGGAAGGAAAGCCTCAGATTTAGCAGCCAGAGCTTCAGGAGGAGCAGCAGCGAGCACAGCATCGGTTTTGCAGCAGCTCCTTCCATGTGCATGTTTTTGGGAGTTGAAAGGCTTGCAGAGTGTTAAAGTAGCTTTTTCTCTCCGCTGGAAAGCTGCACGCTCAGTGCCAGTCTTCTGCAGCTTCTTTCTTCACGTTTCAGCAGCTAGCACGCTCTCCGTGTGCTGGAGAAGCGGCAGAGGCTTCCTTGCCGGAGAAGCGGCACCTTCGCCGGCAGAGAGCATCCTGCCGGCCGCGGTGCGCTCCGGAGCGGGGGCTTGTGCCGAAAGAGGCCGGCAACAGGCGCTTACCTTCGGACAGCTCCGGATCGCCGTCTAATGCGTCTCTTGTCGCCTACACGGCAGGGAAAAGCTTTTCCACTCTGTCTAGGAAGGAGAAAGTGTGCCAGCACAGCAAATGCCTCCCGGACTTTCCCTGCAATTCAGCAAGTGCTTTGCAGCTTGAAATTGGAAGGAAAGCCTCAGATTTAGCAGCCAGAGCTTCAGGAGGAGCAGCAGCGAGCACAGCATCGGTTTTGCAGCAGCTCCTTCCATGTGCATGTTTTTGGGAGTGGAAAGGCTTGCAGAGTGTTAAAGTAGCTTTTTCTCTCCGTTGGAAAGCTGCACGCTCAGTGCCAGTGTTCTGCAGCTTCTTTCTTCACGTTTCAGCAGCTAGCACGCTCTCCGTGTGCTGGAGAAGCGGCAGAGGCTTCCTTGCCGGAGAAGCGGCACCTTCGCCGGCAGAGAGCATCCTGCCGGCCGCGGTGCGCTCCGGAGCGGGGGCTTGTGCCGAAAGAGGCCGGCAACAGGCGCTTACCTTCGGACAGCTCCGGATCGCCGTCTAATGCGTCTCTTGTCGCCTACACGGCAGGGAAAAGCTTTTCCACTCTGTCTAGGAAGGAGAAAGTGTGCCAGCACAGCAAATGCCTCCCGGACTTTCCCTGCAATTCAGCAAGTGCTTTGCAGCTTGAAATTGGAAGGAAAGCCTCAGATTTAGCAGCCAGAGCTTCAGGAGGAGCAGCAGCGAGCACAGCATCGGTTTTGCAGCAGCTCCTTCCATGTGCATGTTTTTGGGAGTGGAAAGGCTTGCAGAGTGTTAAAGTAGCTTTTTCTCTCCGCTGGAAAGCTGCACGCTCAGTGCCAGTCTTCTGCAGCTTCTTTCTTCACGTTTCAGCAGCTAGCACGCTCTCCGTGTGCTGGAGAAGCGGCAGAGGCTTCCTTGCCGGAGAAGCGGCACCTTCGCCGGCAGAGAGCATCCTGCCGGCCGCGGTGCGCTCCGGAGCGGGGGCTTGTGCCGAAAGAGGCCGGCAACAGGCGCTTACCTTCGGACAGCTCCGGATCGCCGTCTAATGCGTCTCTTGTCGCCTACACGGCAGGGAAAAGCTTTTCCACTCTGTCTAGGAAGGAGAAAGTGTGCCAGCACAGCAAATGCCTCCCGGACTTTCCCTGCAATTCAGCAAGTGCTTTGCAGCTTGAAATTGGAAGGAAAGCCTCAGATTTAGCAGCCAGAGCTTCAGGAGGAGCAGCAGCGAGCACAGCATCGGTTTTGCAGCAGCTCCTTCCATGTGCATGTTTTTGGGAGTGGAAAGGCTTGCAGAGTGTTAAAGTAGCTTTTTCTCTCCGCTGGAAAGCTGCACGCTCAGTGCCAGTCTTCTGCAGCTTCTTTCTTCACGTTTCAGCAGCTAGCACGCTCTCCGTGTGCTGGAGAAGCGGCAGAGGCTTCCTTGCCGGAGAAGCGGCACCTTCGCCGGCAGAGAGCATCCTGCCGGCCGCGGTGCGCTCCGGAGCGGGGGCTTGTGCCGAAAGAGGCCGGCAACAGGCGCTTACCTTCGGACAGCTCCGGATCGCCGTCTAATGCGTCTCTTGTCGCCTACACGGCAGGGAAAAGCTTTTCCACTCTGTCTAGGAAGGAGAAAGTGTGCCAGCACAGCAAATGCCTCCCGGACTTTCCCTGCAATTCAGCAAGTGCTTTGCAGCTTGAAATTGGAAGGAAAGCCTCAGATTTAGCAGCCAGAGCTTCAAGAGGAGCAGCAGCGAGCACAGCATCGGTTTTGCAGCAGCTCCTTCCATGTGCATGTTTTTGGGAGTGGAAAGGCTTGCAGAGTGTTAAAGTAGCTTTTTCTCTCCGTTGGAAAGCTGCACGCTCAGTGCCAGTGTTCTGCAGCTTCTTTCTTCACGTTTCAGCAGCTAGCACGCTCTCCGTGTGCTGGAGAAGCGGCAGAGGCTTCCTTGCCGGAGAAGCGGCACCTTCGCCGGCAGAGAGCATCCTGCCGGCCGCGGTGCGCTCCGGAGCGGGGGCTTGTGCCGAAAGAGGCCGGCAACAGGCGCTTACCTTCGGACAGCTCCGGATCGCCGTCTAATGCGTCTCTTGTCGCCTACACGGCAGGGAAAAGCTTTTCCACTCTGTCTAGGAAGGAGAAAGTGTGCCAGCACAGCAAATGCCTCCCGGACTTTCCCTGCAATTCAGCAAGTGCTTTGCAGCTTGAAATTGGAAGGAAAGCCTCAGATTTAGCAGCCAGAGCTTCAGGAGGAGCAGCAGCGAGCACAGCATCGGTTTTGCAGCAGCTCCTTCCATGTGCATGTTTTTGGGAGTTGAAAGGCTTGCAGAGTGTTAAAGTAGCTTTTTCTCTCCGCTGGAAAGCTGCACGCTCAGTGCCAGTCTTCTGCAGCTTCTTTCTTCACGTTTCAGCAGCTAGCACGCTCTCCGTGTGCTGGAGAAGCGGCAGAGGCTTCCTTGCCGGAGAAGCGGCACCTTCGCCGGCAGAGAGCATCCTGCCGGCCGCGGTGCGCTCCGGAGCGGGGGCTTGTGCCGAAAGAGGCCGGCAACAGGCGCTTACCTTCGGACAGCTCCGGATCGCCGTCTAATGCGTCTCTTGTCGCCTACACGGCAGGGAAAAGCTTTTCCACTCTGTCTAGGAAGGAGAAAGTGTGCCAGCACAGCAAATGCCTCCCGGACTTTCCCTGCAATTCAGCAAGTGCTTTGCAGCTTGAAATTGGAAGGAAAGCCTCAGATTTAGCAGCCAGAGCTTCAGGAGGAGCAGCAGCGAGCACAGCATCGGTTTTGCAGCAGCTCCTTCCATGTGCATGTTTTTGGGAGTGGAAAGGCTTGCAGAGTGTTAAAGTAGCTTTTTCTCTCCGCTGGAAAGCTGCACGCTCAGTGCCAGTGTTCTGCAGCTTCTTTCTTCACGTTTCAGCAGCTAGCACGCTCTCCGTGTGCTGGAGAAGCGGCAGAGGCTTCCTTGCCGGAGAAGCGGCACCTTCGCCGGCAGAGAGCATCCTGCCGGCCGCGGTGCGCTCCGGAGCGGGGGCTTGTGCCGAAAGAGGCCGGCAACAGGCGCTTACCTTCGGACAGCTCCGGATCGCCGTCTAATGCGTCTCTTGTCGCCTACACGGCAGGGAAAAGCTTTTCCACTCTGTCTAGGAAGGAGAAAGTGTGCCAGCACAGCAAATGCCTCCCGGACTTTCCCTGGAATTCAGCAAGTGCTTTGCAGCTTGAAATTGGAAGGAAAGCCTCAGATTTAGCAGCCAGAGCTTCAGGAGGAGCAGCAGCGAGCACAGCATCGGTTTTGCAGCAGCTCCTTCCATGTGCATGTTTTTGGGAGTGGAAAGGCTTGCAGAGTGTTAAAGTAGCTTTTTCTCTCCGCTGGAAAGCTGCACGCTCAGTGCCAGTCTTCTGCAGCTTCTTTCTTCACGTTTCAGCAGCTAGCACGCTCTCCGTGTGCTGGAGAAGCGGCAGAGGCTTCCTTGCCGGAGAAGCGGCACCTTCGCCGGCAGAGAGCATCCTGCCGGCCGCGGTGCGCTCCGGAGCGGATGCTTGTGCCGAAAGAGGCCGGCAACAGGCGCTTACCTTCGGACAGCTCCGGATCGCAGTCTAATGCGTCTCTTGTCGCCTACACGGCAGGGAAAAGCTTTTCCACTCTGTCTAGGAAGGAGAAAGTGTGCCAGCACAGCAAATGCCTCCCGGACTTTCCCTGCAATTCAGCAAGTGCTTTGCAGCTTGAAATTGGAAGGAAAGCCTCAGATTTAGCAGCCAGAGCTTCAGGAGGAGCAGCAGCGAGCACAGCATCGGTTTTGCAGCAGCTCCTTCCATGTGCATGTTTTTGGGAGTGGAAAGGCTTGCAGAGTGTTAAAGTAGCTTTTTCTCTCCGCTGGAAAGCTGCACGCTCAGTGCCAGTCTTCTGCAGCTTCTTTCTTCACGTTTCAGCAGCTAGCACGCTCTCCGTGTGCTGGAGAAGCGGCAGAGGCTTCCTTGCCGGAGAAGCGGCACCTTCGCCGGCAGAGAGCATCCTGCCGGCCGCGGTGCGCTCCGGAGCGGGGGCTTGTGCCGAAAGAGGCCGGCAACAGGCGCTTACCTTCGGACAGCTCCGGATCGCCGTCTAATGCGTCTCTTGTCGCCTACACGGCAGGGAAAAGCTTTTCCACTCTGTCTAGGAAGGAGAAAGTGTGCCAGCACAGCAAATGCCTCCCGGACTTTCCCTGCAATTCAGCAAGTGCTTTGCAGCTTGAAATTGGAAGGAAAGCCTCAGATTTAGCAGCCAGAGCTTCAGGAGGAGCAGCAGCGAGCACAGCATCGGTTTTGCAGCAGCTCCTTCCATGTGCATGTTTTTGGGAGTGGAAAGGCTTGCAGAGTGTTAAAGTAGCTTTTTCTCTCCGCTGGAAAGCTGCACGCTCAGTGCCAGTCTTCTGCAGCTTCTTTCTTCACGTTTCAGCAGCTAGCACGCTCTCCGTGTGCTGGAGAAGCGGCAGAGGCTTCCTTGCCGGAGAAGCGGCACCTTCGCCGGCAGAGAGCATCCTGCCGGCCGCGGTGCGCTCCGGAGCGGGGGCTTGTGCCGAAAGAGGCCGGCAACAGGCGCTTACCTTCGGACAGCTCCGGATCGCCGTCTAATGCGTCTCTTGTCGCCTACACGGCAGGGAAAAGCTTTTCCACTCTGTCTAGGAAGGAGAAAGTGTGCCAGCACAGCAAATGCCTCCCGGACTTTCCCTGGAATTCAGCAAGTGCTTTGCAGCTTGAAATTGGAAGGAAAGCCTCAGATTTAGCAGCCAGAGCTTCAGGAGGAGCAGCAGCGAGCACAGCATCGGTTTTGCAGCAGCTCCTTCCATGTGCATGTTTTTGGGAGTGGAAAGGCTTGCAGAGTGTTAAAGTAGCTTTTTCTCTCCGTTGGAAAGCTGCACGCTCAGTGCCAGTGTTCTGCAGCTTCTTTCTTCACGTTTCAGCAGCTAGCACGCTCTCCGTGTGCTGGAGAAGCGGCAGAGGCTTCCTTGCCGGAGAAGCGGCACCTTCGCCGGCAGAGAGCATCCTGCCGGCCGCGGTGCGCTCCGGAGCGGGGGCTTGTGCCGAAAGAGGCCGGCAACAGGCGCTTACCTTCGGACAGCTCCGGATCGCCGTCTAATGCGTCTCTTGTCGCCTACACGGCAGGGAAAAGCTTTTCCACTCTGTCTAGGAAGGAGAAAGTGTGCCAGCACAGCAAATGCCTCCCGGACTTTCCCTGCAATTCAGCAAGTGCTTTGCAGCTTGAAATTGGAAGGAAAGCCTCAGATTTAGCAGCCAGAGCTTCAGGAGGAGCAGCAGCGAGCACAGCATCGGTTTTGCAGCAGCTCCTTCCATGTGCATGTTTTTGGGAGTGGAAAGGCTTGCAGAGTGTTAAAGTAGCTTTTTCTCTCCGCTGGAAAGCTGCACGCTCAGTGCCAGTCTTCTGCAGCTTCTTTCTTCACGTTTCAGCAGCTAGCACGCTCTCCGTGTGCTGGAGAAGCGGCAGAGGCTTCCTTGCCGGAGAAGCGGCACCTTCGCCGGCAGAGAGCATCCTGCCGGCCGCGGTGCGCTCCGGAGCGGGGGCTTGTGCCGAAAGAGGCCGGCAACAGGCGCTTACCTTCGGACAGCTCCGGATCGCCGTCTAATGCGTCTCTTGTCGCCTACACGGCAGGGAAAAGCTTTTCCACTCTGTCTAGGAAGGAGAAAGTGTGCCAGCACAGCAAATGCCTCCCGGACTTTCCCTGCAATTCAGCAAGTGCTTTGCAGCTTGAAATTGGAAGGAAAGCCTCAGATTTAGCAGCCAGAGCTTCAAGAGGAGCAGCAGCGAGCACAGCATCGGTTTTGCAGCAGCTCCTTCCATGTGCATGTTTTTGGGAGTGGAAAGGCTTGCAGAGTGTTAAAGTAGCTTTTTCTCTCCGTTGGAAAGCTGCACGCTCAGTGCCAGTGTTCTGCAGCTTCTTTCTTCACGTTTCAGCAGCTAGCACGCTCTCCGTGTGCTGGAGAAGCAGCAGAGGCTTCCTTGCCGGAGAAGCGGCACCTTCGCCGGCAGAGAGCATCCGGCCGGCCGCGGTGCGCTCCGGAGCGGGGGCTTGTGCCGAAAGAGGCCGGCAACAGGCGCTTACCTTCGGACAGCTCCGGATCGCCGTCTAATGCGTCTCTTGTCGCCTACACGGCAGGGAAAAGCTTTTCCACTCTGTCTAGGAAGGAGAAAGTGTGCCAGCACAGCAAATGCCTCCCGGACTTTCCCTGCAATTCAGCAAGTGCTTTGCAGCTTGAAATTGGAAGGAAAGCCTCAGATTTAGCAGCCAGAGCTTCAGGAGGAGCAGCAGCGAGCACAGCATCGGTTTTGCAGCAGCTCCTTCCATGTGCATGTTTTTGGGAGTTGAAAGGCTTGCAGAGTGTTAAAGTAGCTTTTTCTCTCCGCTGGAAAGCTGCACGCTCAGTGCCAGTCTTCTGCAGCTTCTTTCTTCACGTTTCAGCAGCTAGCACGCTCTCCGTGTGCTGGAGAAGCGGCAGAGGCTTCCTTGCCGGAGAAGCGGCACCTTCGCCGGCAGAGAGCATCCTGCCGGCCGCGGTGCGCTCCGGAGCGGGGGCTTGTGCCGAAAGAGGCCGGCAACAGGCGCTTACCTTCGGACAGCTCCGGATCGCCGTCTAATGCGTCTCTTGTCGCCTACACGGCAGGGAAAAGCTTTTCCACTCTGTCTAGGAAGGAGAAAGTGTGCCAGCACAGCAAATGCCTCCCGGACTTTCCCTGCAATTCAGCAAGTGCTTTGCAGCTTGAAATTGGAAGGAAAGCCTCAGATTTAGCAGCCAGAGCTTCAGGAGGAGCAGCAGCGAGCACAGCATCGGTTTTGCAGCAGCTCCTTCCATGTGCATGTTTTTGGGAGTGGAAAGGCTTGCAGAGTGTTAAAGTAGCTTTTTCTCTCCGTTGGAAAGCTGCACGCTCAGTGCCAGTGTTCTGCAGCTTCTTTCTTCACGTTTCAGCAGCTAGCACGCTCTCCGTGTGCTGGAGAAGCGGCAGAGGCTTCCTTGCCGGAGAAGCGGCACCTTCGCCGGCAGAGAGCATCCTGCCGGCCGCGGTGCGCTCCGGAGCGGGGGCTTGTGCCGAAAGAGGCCGGCAACAGGCGCTTACCTTCGGACAGCTCCGGATCGCCGTCTAATGCGTCTCTTGTCGCCTACACGGCAGGGAAAAGCTTTTCCACTCTGTCTAGGAAGGAGAAAGTGTGCCAGCACAGCAAATGCCTCCCGGACTTTCCCTGCAATTCAGCAAGTGCTTTGCAGCTTGAAATTGGAAGGAAAGCCTCAGATTTAGCAGCCAGAGCTTCAGGAGGAGCAGCAGCGAGCACAGCATCGGTTTTGCAGCAGCTCCTTCCATGTGCATGTTTTTGGGAGTGGAAAGGCTTGCAGAGTGTTAAAGTAGCTTTTTCTCTCCGCTGGAAAGCTGCACGCTCAGTGCCAGTCTTCTGCAGCTTCTTTCTTCACGTTTCAGCAGCTAGCACGCTCTCCGTGTGCTGGAGAAGCGGCAGAGGCTTCCTTGCCGGAGAAGCGGCACCTTCGCCGGCAGAGAGCATCCTGCCGGCCGCGGTGCGCTCCGGAGCGGGGGCTTGTGCCGAAAGAGGCCGGCAACAGGCGCTTACCTTCGGACAGCTCCGGATCGCCGTCTAATGCGTCTCTTGTCGCCTACACGGCAGGGAAAAGCTTTTCCACTCTGTCTAGGAAGGAGAAAGTGTGCCAGCACAGCAAATGCCTCCCGGACTTTCCCTGCAATTCAGCAAGTGCTTTGCAGCTTGAAATTGGAAGGAAAGCCTCAGATTTAGCAGCCAGAGCTTCAGGAGGAGCAGCAGCGAGCACAGCATCGGTTTTGCAGCAGCTCCTTCCATGTGCATGTTTTTGGGAGTGGAAAGGCTTGCAGAGTGTTAAAGTAGCTTTTTCTCTCCGCTGGAAAGCTGCACGCTCAGTGCCAGTCTTCTGCAGCTTCTTTCTTCACGTTTCAGCAGCTAGCACGCTCTCCGTGTGCTGGAGAAGCGGCAGAGGCTTCCTTGCCGGAGAAGCGGCACCTTCGCCGGCAGAGAGCATCCTGCCGGCCGCGGTGCGCTCCGGAGCGGGGGCTTGTGCCGAAAGAGGCCGGCAACAGGCGCTTACCTTCGGACAGCTCCGGATCGCCGTCTAATGCGTCTCTTGTCGCCTACACGGCAGGGAAAAGCTTTTCCACTCTGTCTAGGAAGGAGAAAGTGTGCCAGCACAGCAAATGCCTCCCGGACTTTCCCTGCAATTCAGCAAGTGCTTTGCAGCTTGAAATTGGAAGGAAAGCCTCAGATTTAGCAGCCAGAGCTTCAAGAGGAGCAGCAGCGAGCACAGCATCGGTTTTGCAGCAGCTCCTTCCATGTGCATGTTTTTGGGAGTGGAAAGGCTTGCAGAGTGTTAAAGTAGCTTTTTCTCTCCGTTGGAAAGCTGCACGCTCAGTGCCAGTGTTCTGCAGCTTCTTTCTTCACGTTTCAGCAGCTAGCACGCTCTCCGTGTGCTGGAGAAGCGGCAGAGGCTTCCTTGCCGGAGAAGCGGCACCTTCGCCGGCAGAGAGCATCCTGCCGGCCGCGGTGCGCTCCGGAGCGGGGGCTTGTGCCGAAAGAGGCCGGCAACAGGCGCTTACCTTCGGACAGCTCCGGATCGCCGTCTAATGCGTCTCTTGTCGCCTACACGGCAGGGAAAAGCTTTTCCACTCTGTCTAGGAAGGAGAAAGTGTGCCAGCACAGCAAATGCCTCCCGGACTTTCCCTGCAATTCAGCAAGTGCTTTGCAGCTTGAAATTGGAAGGAAAGCCTCAGATTTAGCAGCCAGAGCTTCAGGAGGAGCAGCAGCGAGCACAGCATCGGTTTTGCAGCAGCTCCTTCCATGTGCATGTTTTTGGGAGTGGAAAGGCTTGCAGAGTGTTAAAGTAGCTTTTTCTCTCCGCTGGAAAGCTGCACGCTCAGTGCCAGTCTTCTGCAGCTTCTTTCTTCACGTTTCAGCAGCTAGCACGCTCTCCGTGTGCTGGAGAAGCGGCAGAGGCTTCCTTGCCGGAGAAGCGGCACCTTCGCCGGCAGAGAGCATCCTGCCGGCCGCGGTGCGCTCCGGAGCGGGGGCTTGTGCCGAAAGAGGCCGGCAACAGGCGCTTACCTTCGGACAGCTCCGGATCGCCGTCTAATGCGTCTCTTGTCGCCTACACGGCAGGGAAAAGCTTTTCCACTCTGTCTAGGAAGGAGAAAGTGTGCCAGCACAGCAAATGCCTCCCGGACTTTCCCTGCAATTCAGCAAGTGCTTTGCAGCTTGAAATTGGAAGAAAAGCCTCAGATTTAGCAGCCAGAGCTTCAGGAGGAGCAGCAGCGAGCACAGCATCGGTTTTGCAGCAGCTCCTTCCATGTGCATGTTTTTGGGAGTGGAAAGGCTTGCAGAGTGTTAAAGTAGCTTTTTCTCTCCGCTGGAAAGCTGCACGCTCAGTGCCAGTCTTCTGCAGCTTCTTTCTTCACGTTTCAGCAGCTAGCACGCTCTCCGTGTGCAGGAGAAGCGGCAGAGGCTTCCTTGCCGGAGAAGCGGCACCTTCGCCGGCAGAGAGCATCCTGCCGGCCGCGGTGCGCTCCGGAGCGGGGGCTTGTGCCGAAAGAGGCCGGCAACAGGCGCTTACCTTCGGACAGCTCCGGATCGCCGTCTAATGCGTCTCTTGTCGCCTACACGGCAGGGAAAAGCTTTTCCACTCTGTCTAGGAAGGAGAAAGTGTGCCAGCACAGCAAATGCCTCCCGGACTTTCCCTGCAATTCAGCAAGTGCTTTGCAGCTTGAAATTGGAAGGAAAGCCTCAGATTTAGCAGCCAGAGCTTCAAGAGGAGCAGCAGCGAGCACAGCATCGGTTTTGCAGCAGCTCCTTCCATGTGCATGTTTTTGGGAGTGGAAAGGCTTGCAGAGTGTTAAAGTAGCTTTTTCTCTCCGTTGGAAAGCTGCACGCTCAGTGCCAGTGTTCTGCAGCTTCTTTCTTCACGTTTCAGCAGCTAGCACGCTCTCCGTGTGCTGGAGAAGCGGCAGAGGCTTCCTTGCCGGAGAAGCGGCACCTTCGCCGGCAGAGAGCATCCGGCCGGCCGCGGTGCGCTCCGGAGCGGGGGCTTGTGCCGAAAGAGGCCGGCAACAGGCGCTTACCTTCGGACAGCTCCGGATCGCCGTCTAATGCGTCTCTTGTCGCCTACACGGCAGGGAAAAGCTTTTCCACTCTGTCTAGGAAGGAGAAAGTGTGCCAGCACAGCAAATGCCTCCCGGACTTTCCCTGCAATTCAGCAAGTGCTTTGCAGCTTGAAATTGGAAGGAAAGCCTCAGATTTAGCAGCCAGAGCTTCAGGAGGAGCAGCAGCGAGCACAGCATCGGTTTTGCAGCAGCTCCTTCCATGTGCATGTTTTTGGGAGTTGAAAGGCTTGCAGAGTGTTAAAGTAGCTTTTTCTCTCCGCTGGAAAGCTGCACGCTCAGTGCCAGTCTTCTGCAGCTTCTTTCTTCACGTTTCAGCAGCTAGCACGCTCTCCGTGTGCTGGAGAAGCGGCAGAGGCTTCCTTGCCGGAGAAGCGGCACCTTCGCCGGCAGAGAGCATCCTGCCGGCCGCGGTGCGCTCCGGAGCGGGGGCTTGTGCCGAAAGAGGCCGGCAACAGGCGCTTACCTTCGGACAGCTCCGGATCGCCGTCTAATGCGTCTCTTGTCGCCTACACGGCAGGGAAAAGCTTTTCCACTCTGTCTAGGAAGGAGAAAGTGTGCCAGCACAGCAAATGCCTCCCGGACTTTCCCTGCAATTCAGCAAGTGCTTTGCAGCTTGAAATTGGAAGGAAAGCCTCAGATTTAGCAGCCAGAGCTTCAGGAGGAGCAGCAGCGAGCACAGCATCGGTTTTGCAGCAGCTCCTTCCATGTGCATGTTTTTGGGAGTGGAAAGGCTTGCAGAGTGTTAAAGTAGCTTTTTCTCTCCGCTGGAAAGCTGCACGCTCAGTGCCAGTCTTCTGCAGCTTCTTTCTTCACGTTTCAGCAGCTAGCACGCTCTCCGTGTGCTGGAGAAGCGGCAGAGGCTTCCTTGCCGGAGAAGCGGCACCTTCGCCGGCAGAGAGCATCCTGCCGGCCGCGGTGCGCTCCGGAGCGGGGGCTTGTGCCGAAAGAGGCCGGCAACAGGCGCTTACCTTCGGACAGCTCCGGATCGCCGTCTAATGCGTCTCTTGTCGCCTACACGGCAGGGAAAAGCTTTTCCACTCTGTCTAGGAAGGAGAAAGTGTGCCAGCACAGCAAATGCCTCCCGGACTTTCCCTGCAATTCAGCAAGTGCTTTGCAGCTTGAAATTGGAAGGAAAGCCTCAGATTTAGCAGCCAGAGCTTCAGGAGGAGCAGCAGCGAGCACAGCATCGGTTTTGCAGCAGCTCCTTCCATGTGCATGTTTTTGGGAGTGGAAAGGCTTGCAGAGTGTTAAAGTAGCTTTTTCTCTCCGCTGGAAAGCTGCACGCTCAGTGCCAGTCTTCTGCAGCTTCTTTCTTCACGTTTCAGCAGCTAGCACGCTCTCCGTGTGCTGGAGAAGCGGCAGAGGCTTCCTTGCCGGAGAAGCGGCACCTTCGCCGGCAGAGAGCATCCTGCCGGCCGCGGTGCGCTCCGGAGCGGGGGCTTGTGCCGAAAGAGGCCGGCAACAGGCGCTTACCTTCGGACAGCTCCGGATCGCCGTCTAATGCGTCTCTTGTCGCCTACACGGCAGGGAAAAGCTTTTCCACTCTGTCTAGGAAGGAGAAAGTGTGCCAGCACAGCAAATGCCTCCCGGACTTTCCCTGCAATTCAGCAAGTGCTTTGCAGCTTGAAATTGGAAGGAAAGCCTCAGATTTAGCAGCCAGAGCTTCAGGAGGAGCAGCAGCGAGCACAGCATCGGTTTTGCAGCAGCTCCTTCCATGTGCATGTTTTTGGGAGTGGAAAGGCTTGCAGAGTGTTAAAGTAGCTTTTTCTCTCCGCTGGAAAGCTGCACGCTCAGTGCCAGTCTTCTGCAGCTTCTTTCTTCACGTTTCAGCAGCTAGCACGCTCTCCGTGTGCTGGAGAAGCGGCAGAGGCTTCCTTGCCGGAGAAGCGGCACCTTCGCCGGCAGAGAGCATCCTGCCGGCCGCGGTGCGCTCCGGAGCGGGGGCTTGTGCCGAAAGAGGCCGGCAACAGGCGCTTACCTTCGGACAGCTCCGGATCGCCGTCTAATGCGTCTCTTGTCGCCTACACGGCAGGGAAAAGCTTTTCCACTCTGTCTAGGAAGGAGAAAGTGTGCCAGCACAGCAAATGCCTCCCGGACTTTCCCTGCAATTCAGCAAGTGCTTTGCAGCTTGAAATTGGAAGGAAAGCCTCAGATTTAGCAGCCAGAGCTTCAGGAGGAGCAGCAGCGAGCACAGCATCGGTTTTGCAGCAGCTCCTTCCATGTGCATGTTTTTGGGAGTGGAGAGGCTTGCAGAGTGTTAAAGTAGCTTTTTCTCTCCGCTGGAAAGCTGCACGCTCAGTGCCAGTCTTCTGCAGCTTCTTTCTTCACGTTTCAGCAGCTAGCACGCTCTCCGTGTGCTGGAGAAGCGGCAGAGGCTTCCTTGCCGGAGAAGCGGCACCTTCGCCGGCAGAGAGCATCCTGCCGGCCGCGGTGCGCTCCGGAGCGGGGGCTTGTGCCGAAAGAGGCCGGCAACAGGCGCTTACCTTCGGACAGCTCCGGATCGCCGTCTAATGCGTCTCTTGTCGCCTACACGGCAGGGAAAAGCTTTTCCACTCTGTCTAGGAAGGAGAAAGTGTGCCAGCACAGCAAATGCCTCCCGGACTTTCCCTGCAATTCAGCAAGTGCTTTGCAGCTTGAAATTGGAAGGAAAGCCTCAGATTTAGCAGCCAGAGCTTCAGGAGGAGCAGCAGCGAGCACAGCATCGGTTTTGCAGCAGCTCCTTCCATGTGCATGTTTTTGGGAGTGGAGAGGCTTGCAGAGTGTTAAAGTAGCTTTTTCTCTCCGCTGGAAAGCTGCACGCTCAGTGCCAGTCTTCTGCAGCTTCTTTCTTCACGTTTCAGCAGCTAGCACGCTCTCCGTGTGCTGGAGAAGCGGCAGAGGCTTCCTTGCCGGAGAAGCGGCACCTTCGCCGGCAGAGAGCATCCTGCCGGCCGCGGTGCGCTCCGGAGCGGGGGCTTGTGCCGAAAGAGGCCGGCAACAGGCGCTTACCTTCGGACAGCTCCGGATCGCCGTCTAATGCGTCTCTTGTCGCCTACACGGCAGGGAAAAGCTTTTCCACTCTGTCTAGGAAGGAGAAAGTGTGCCAGCACAGCAAATGCCTCCCGGACTTTCCCTGCAATTCAGCAAGTGCTTTGCAGCTTGAAATTGGAAGGAAAGCCTCAGATTTAGCAGCCAGAGCTTCAGGAGGAGCAGCAGCGAGCACAGCATCGGTTTTGCAGCAGCTCCTTCCATGTGCATGTTTTTGGGAGTGGAAAGGCTTGCAGAGTGTTCAAGTAGCTTTTTCTCTCCGCTGGAAAGCTGCACGCTCAGTGCCAGTCTTCTGCAGCTTCTTTCTTCACGTTTCAGCAGCTAGCACGCTCTCCGTGTGCTGGAGAAGCGGCAGAGGCTTCCTTGCCGGAGAAGCGGCACCTTCGCCGGCAGAGAGCATCCTGCCGGCCGCGGTGCGCTCCGGAGCGGGGGCTTGTGCCGAAAGAGGCCGGCAACAGGCGCTTACCTTCGGACAGCTCCGGATCGCCGTCTAATGCGTCTCTTGTCGCCTACACGGCAGGGAAAAGCTTTTCCACTCTGTCTAGGAAGGAGAAAGTGTGCCAGCACAGCAAATGCCTCCCGGACTTTCCCTGGAATTTAGCAAGTGCTTTGCAGCTTGAAATTGGAAGGAAAGCCTCAGATTTAGCAGCCAGAGCTTCAGGAGGAGCAGCAGCGAGCACAGCATCGGTTTTGCAGCAGCTCCTTCCATGTGCATGTTTTTGGGAGTGGAA
The DNA here is from genome assembly GCF_963513975.1 of Fringilla coelebs. Classification (NCBI taxonomy): domain Eukaryota; kingdom Metazoa; phylum Chordata; class Aves; order Passeriformes; family Fringillidae; genus Fringilla; species Fringilla coelebs. The sequence goes on along the minus strand of NW_028167213.1, from coordinate 143,965 downwards.
AGGCTTGCAGAGTGTTAAAGTAGCTTTTTCTCTCCGCTGGAAAGCTGCACGCTCAGTGCCAGTGTTCTGCAGCTTCTTTCTTCACGTTTCAGCAGCTAGCACGCTCTCCGTGTGCTGGAGAAGCGGCAGAGGCTTCCTTGCCGGAGAAGCGGCACCTTCGCCGGCAGAGAGCATCCTGCCGGCCGCGGTGCGCTCCGGAGCGGGGGCTTGTGCCGAAAGAGGCCGGCAACAGGCGCTTACCTTCGGACAGCTCCGGATCGCCGTCTAATGCGTCTCTTGTCGCCTACACGGCAGGGAAAAGCTTTTCCACTCTGTCTAGGAAGGAGAAAGTGTGCCAGCACAGCAAAAATGCCTCCCGGACTTTCCCTGCAATTCAGCAAGTGCTTTGCAGCTTGAAATTGGAAGGAAAGCCTCAGATTAGCAGCCAGAGCTTCAGGAGGAGCAGCAGCGAGCACAGCATCGGTTTGCAGCAGCTCCTTCCATGTGCATGTTTTTGGGAGTGGAAAGGCTTGCAGAGTGTTAAAGTAGCTTTTTCTCTCCGCTGGAAAGCTGCACGCTCAGTGCCAGTCTTCTGCAGCTTCTTTCTTCACGTTTCAGCAGCTAGCACGCTCTCCGTGTGCTGGAGAAGCGGCAGAGGCTTCCTTGCCGGAGAAGCGGCACCTTCGCCGGCAGAGAGCATCCTGCCGGCCGCGGTGCGCTCCGGAGCGGGGGCTTGTGCCGAAAGAGGCCGGCAACAGGCGCTTACCTTCGGACAGCTCCGGATCGCCGTCTAATGCGTCTCTTGTCGCCTACACGGCAGGGAAAAGCTTTTCCACTCTGTCTAGGAAGGAGAAAGTGTGCCAGCACAGCAAATGCCTCCCGGACTTTCCCTGCAATTCAGCAAGTGCTTTGCAGCTTGAAATTGGAAGGAAAGCCTCAGATTTAGCAGCCAGAGCTTCAGGAGGAGCAGCAGCGAGCACAGCATCGGTTTTGCAGCAGCTCCTTCCATGTGCATGTTTTTGGGAGTGGAAAGGCTTGCAGAGTGTTAAAGTAGCTTTTTCTCTCCGCTGGAAAGCTGCACGCTCAGTGCCAGTCTTCTGCAGCTTCTTTCTTCACGTTTCAGCAGCTAGCACGCTCTCCGTGTGCTGGAGAAGCGGCAGAGGCTTCCTTGCCGGAGAAGCGGCACCTTCGCCGGCAGAGAGCATCCTGCCGGCCGCGGTGCGCTCCGGAGCGGGGGCTTGTGCCGAAAGAGGCCGGCAACAGGCGCTTACCTTCGGACAGCTCCGGATCGCCGTCTAATGCGTCTCTTGTCGCCTACACGGCAGGGAAAAGCTTTTCCACTCTGTCTAGGAAGGAGAAAGTGTGCCAGCACAGCAAATGCCTCCCGGACTTTCCCTGCAATTCAGCAAGTGCTTTGCAGCTTGAAATTGGAAGGAAAGCCTCAGATTTAGCAGCCAGAGCTTCAGGAGGAGCAGCAGCGAGCACAGCATCGGTTTTGCAGCAGCTCCTTCCATGTGCATGTTTTTGGGAGTGGAAAGGCTTGCAGAGTGTTAAAGTAGCTTTTTCTCTCCGCTGGAAAGCTGCACGCTCAGTGCCAGTCTTCTGCAGCTTCTTTCTTCACGTTTCAGCAGCTAGCACGCTCTCCGTGTGCTGGAGAAGCGGCAGAGGCTTCCTTGCCGGAGAAGCGGCACCTTCGCCGGCAGAGAGCATCCTGCCGGCCGCGGTGCGCTCCGGAGCGGGGGCTTGTGCCGAAAGAGGCCGGCAACAGGCGCTTACCTTCGGACAGCTCCGGATCGCCGTCTAATGCGTCTCTTGTCGCCTACACGGCAGGGAAAAGCTTTTCCACTCTGTCTAGGAAGGAGAAAGTGTGCCAGCACAGCAAATGCCTCCCGGACTTTCCCTGCAATTCAGCAAGTGCTTTGCAGCTTGAAATTGGAAGGAAAGCCTCAGATTTAGCAGCCAGAGCTTCAGGAGGAGCAGCAGCGAGCACAGCATCGGTTTTGCAGCAGCTCCTTCCATGTGCATGTTTTTGGGAGTGGAAAGGCTTGCAGAGTGTTAAAGTAGCTTTTTCTCTCCGCTGGAAAGCTGCACGCTCAGTGCCAGTCTTCTGCAGCTTCTTTCTTCACGTTTCAGCAGCTAGCACGCTCTCCGTGTGCTGGAGAAGCGGCAGAGGCTTCCTTGCCGGAGAAGCGGCACCTTTGCCGGCAGAGAGCATCCTGCCGGCCGCGGTGCGCTCCGGAGCGGGGGCTTGTGCCGAAAGAGGCCGGCAACAGGCGCTTACCTTCGGACAGCTCCGGATCGCCGTCTAATGCGTCTCTTGTCGCCTACACGGCAGGGAAAAGCTTTTCCACTCTGTCTAGGAAGGAGAAAGTGTGCCAGCACAGCAAATGCCTCCCGGACTTTCCCTGCAATTCAGCAAGTGCTTTGCAGCTTGAAATTGGAAGGAAAGCCTCAGATTTAGCAGCCAGAGCTTCAGGAGGAGCAGCAGCGAGCACAGCATCGGTTTTGCAGCAGCTCCTTCCATGTGCATGTTTTTGGGAGTGGAGAGGCTTGCAGAGTGTTAAAGTAGCTTTTTCTCTCCGCTGGAAAGCTGCACGCTCAGTGCCAGTCTTCTGCAGCTTCTTTCTTCACGTTTCAGCAGCTAGCACGCTCTCCGTGTGCTGGAGAAGCGGCAGAGGCTTCCTTGCCGGAGAAGCGGCACCTTCGCCGGCAGAGAGCATCCTGCCGGCCGCGGTGCGCTCCGGAGCGGGGGCTTGTGCCGAAAGAGGCCGGCAACAGGCGCTTACCTTCGGACAGCTCCGGATCGCCGTCTAATGCGTCTCTTGTCGCCTACACGGCAGGGAAAAGCTTTTCCACTCTGTCTAGGAAGGAGAAAGTGTGCCAGCACAGCAAATGCCTCCCGGACTTTCCCTGCAATTCAGCAAGTGCTTTGAAGCTTGAAATTGGAAGGAAAGCCTCAGATTTAGCAGCCAGAGCTTCAGGAGGAGCAGCAGCGAGCACAGCATCGGTTTTGCAGCAGCTCCTTCCATGTGCATGTTTTTGGGAGTGGAAAGGCTTGCAGAGTGTTAAAGTAGCTTTTTCTCTCCGCTGGAAAGCTGCACGCTCAGTGCCAGTGTTCTGCAGCTTCTTTCTTCACGTTTCAGCAGCTAGCACGCTCTCCGTGTGCTGGAGAAGCGGCAGAGGCTTCCTTGCCGGAGAAGCGGCACCTTCGCCGGCAGAGAGCATCCTGCCGGCCGCGGTGCGCTCCGGAGCGGGGGCTTGTGCCGAAAGAGGCCGGCAACAGGCGCTTACCTTCGGACAGCTCCGGATCGCCGTCTAATGCGTCTCTTGTCGCCTACACGGCAGGGAAAAGCTTTTCCACTCTGTCTAGGAAGGAGAAAGTGTGCCAGCACAGCAAATGCCTCCCGGACTTTCCCTGCAATTCAGCAAGTGCTTTGCAGCTTGAAATTGGAAGGAAAGCCTCAGATTTAGCAGCCAGAGCTTCAGGAGGAGCAGCAGCGAGCACAGCATCGGTTTTGCAGCAGCTCCTTCCATGTGCATGTTTTTGGGAGTGGAAAGGCTTGCAGAGTGTTAAAGTAGCTTTTTCTCTCCGCTGGAAAGCTGCACGCTCAGTGCCAGTCTTCTGCAGCTTCTTTCTTCACGTTTCAGCAGCTAGCACGCTCTCCGTGTGCTGGAGAAGCGGCAGAGGCTTCCTTGCCGGAGAAGCGGCACCTTCGCCGGCAGAGAGCATCCTGCCGGCCGCGGTGCGCTCCGGAGCGGGGGCTTGTGCCGAAAGAGGCCGGCAACAGGCGCTTACCTTCGGACAGCTCCGGATCGCCGTCTAATGCGTCTCTTGTCGCCTACACGGCAGGGAAAAGCTTTTCCACTCTGTCTAGGAAGGAGAAAGTGTGCCAGCACAGCAAATGCCTCCCGGACTTTCCCTGCAATTCAGCAAGTGCTTTGCAGCTTGAAATTGGAAGGAAAGCCTCAGATTTAGCAGCCAGAGCTTCAGGAGGAGCAGCAGCGAGCACAGCATCGGTTTTGCAGCAGCTCCTTCCATGTGCATGTTTTTGGGAGTGGAGAGGCTTGCAGAGTGTTAAAGTAGCTTTTTCTCTCCGCTGGAAAGCTGCACGCTCAGTGCCAGTCTTCTGCAGCTTCTTTCTTCACGTTTCAGCAGCTAGCACGCTCTCCGTGTGCTGGAGAAGCGGCAGAGGCTTCCTTGCCGGAGAAGCGGCACCTTCGCCGGCAGAGAGCATCCTGCCGGCCGCGGTGCGCTCCGGAGCGGGGGCTTGTGCCGAAAGAGGCCGGCAACAGGCGCTTACCTTCGGACAGCTCCGGATCGCCGTCTAATGCGTCTCTTGTCGCCTACACGGCAGGGAAAAGCTTTTCCACTCTGTCTAGGAAGGAGAAAGTGTGCCAGCACAGCAAATGCCTCCCGGACTTTCCCTGCAATTCAGCAAGTGCTTTGCAGCTTGAAATTGGAAGGAAAGCCTCAGATTTAGCAGCCAGAGCTTCAGGAGGAGCAGCAGCGAGCACAGCATCGGTTTTGCAGCAGCTCCTTCCATGTGCATGTTTTTGGGAGTGGAGAGGCTTGCAGAGTGTTAAAGTAGCTTTTTCTCTCCGCTGGAAAGCTGCACGCTCAGTGCCAGTCTTCTGCAGCTTCTTTCTTCACGTTTCAGCAGCTAGCACGCTCTCCGTGTGCTGGAGAAGCGGCAGAGGCTTCCTTGCCGGAGAAGCGGCACCTTCGCCGGCAGAGAGCATCCTGCCGGCCGCGGTGCGCTCCGGAGCGGGGGCTTGTGCCGAAAGAGGCCGGCAACAGGCGCTTACCTTCGGACAGCTCCGGATCGCCGTCTAATGCGTCTCTTGTCGCCTACACGGCAGGGAAAAGCTTTTCCACTCTGTCTAGGAAGGAGAAAGTGTGCCAGCACAGCAAATGCCTCCCGGACTTTCCCTGCAATTCAGCAAGTGCTTTGCAGCTTGAAATTGGAAGGAAAGCCTCAGATTTAGCAGCCAGAGCTTCAGGAGGAGCAGCAGCGAGCACAGCATCGGTTTTGCAGCAGCTCCTTCCATGTGCATGTTTTTGGGAGTGGAAAGGCTTGCAGAGTGTTCAAGTAGCTTTTTCTCTCCGCTGGAAAGCTGCACGCTCAGTGCCAGTCTTCTGCAGCTTCTTTCTTCACGTTTCAGCAGCTAGCACGCTCTCCGTGTGCTGGAGAAGCGGCAGAGGCTTCCTTGCCGGAGAAGCGGCACCTTCGCCGGCAGAGAGCATCCTGCCGGCCGCGGTGCGCTCCGGAGCGGGGGCTTGTGCCGAAAGAGGCCGGCAACAGGCGCTTACCTTCGGACAGCTCCGGATCGCCGTCTAATGCGTCTCTTGTCGCCTACACGGCAGGGAAAAGCTTTTCCACTCTGTCTAGGAAGGAGAAAGTGTGCCAGCACAGCAAATGCCTCCCGGACTTTCCCTGGAATTTAGCAAGTGCTTTGCAGCTTGAAATTGGAAGGAAAGCCTCAGATTTAGCAGCCAGAGCTTCAGGAGGAGCAGCAGCGAGCACAGCATCGGTTTTGCAGCAGCTCCTTCCATGTGCATGTTTTTGGGAGTGGAAAGGCTTGCAGAGTGTTAAAGTAGCTTTTTCTCTCCGCTGGAAAGCTGCACGCTCAGTGCCAGTGTTCTGCAGCTTCTTTCTTCACGTTTCAGCAGCTAGCACGCTCTCCGTGTGCTGGAGAAGCGGCAGAGGCTTCCTTGCCGGAGAAGCGGCACCTTCGCCGGCAGAGAGCATCCTGCCGGCCGCGGTGCGCTCCGGAGCGGGGGCTTGTGCCGAAAGAGGCCGGCAACAGGCGCTTACCTTCGGACAGCTCCGGATCGCCGTCTAATGCGTCTCTTGTCGCCTACACGGCAGGGAAAAGCTTTTCCACTCTGTCTAGGAAGGAGAAAGTGTGCCAGCACAGCAAATGCCTCCCGGACTTTCCCTGCAATTCAGCAAGTGCTTTGCAGCTTGAAATTGGAAGGAAAGCCTCAGATTTAGCAGCCAGAGCTTCAGGAGGAGCAGCAGCGAGCACAGCATCGGTTTTGCAGCAGCTCCTTCCATGTGCATGTTTTTGGGAGTGGAAAGGCTTGCAGAGTGTTAAAGTAGCTTTTTCTCTCCGCTGGAAAGCTGCACGCTCAGTGCCAGTGTTCTGCAGCTTCTTTCTTCACGTTTCAGCAGCTAGCACGCTCTCCGTGTGCTGGAGAAGCGGCAGAGGCTTCCTTGCCGGAGAAGCGGCACCTTCGCCGGCAGAGAGCATCCTGCCGGCCGCGGTGCGCTCCGGAGCGGGGGCTTGTGCCGAAAGAGGCCGGCAACAGGCGCTTACCTTCGGACAGCTCCGGATCGCCGTCTAATGCGTCTCTTGTCGCCTACACGGCAGGGAAAAGCTTTTCCACTCTGTCTAGGAAGGAGAAAGTGTGCCAGCACAGCAAATGCCTCCCGGACTTTCCCTGCAATTCAGCAAGTGCTTTGCAGCTTGAAATTGGAAGGAAAGCCTCAGATTTAGCAGCCAGAGCTTCAGGAGGAGCAGCAGCGAGCACAGCATCGGTTTTGCAGCAGCTCCTTCCATGTGCATGTTTTTGGGAGTGGAAAGGCTTGCAGAGTGTTAAAGTAGCTTTTTCTCTCCGCTGGAAAGCTGCACGCTCAGTGCCAGTCTTCTGCAGCTTCTTTCTTCACGTTTCAGCAGCTAGCACGCTCTCCGTGTGCTGGAGAAGCGGCAGAGGCTTCCTTGCCGGAGAAGCGGCACCTTCGCCGGCAGAGAGCATCCTGCCGGCCGCGGTGCGCTCCGGAGCGGGGGCTTGTGCCGAAAGAGGCCGGCAACAGGCGCTTACCTTCGGACAGCTCCGGATCGCCGTCTAATGCGTCTCTTGTCGCCTACACGGCAGGGAAAAGCTTTTCCACTCTGTCTAGGAAGGAGAAAGTGTGCCAGCACAGCAAATGCCTCCCGGACTTTCCCTGCAATTCAGCAAGTGCTTTGCAGCTTGAAATTGGAAGGAAAGCCTCAGATTTAGCAGCCAGAGCTTCAGGAGGAGCAGCAGCGAGCACAGCATCGGTTTTGCAGCAGCTCCTTCCATGTGCATGTTTTTGGGAGTGGAGAGGCTTGCAGAGTGTTAAAGTAGCTTTTTCTCTCCGCTGGAAAGCTGCACGCTCAGTGCCAGTCTTCTGCAGCTTCTTTCTTCACGTTTCAGCAGCTAGCACGCTCTCCGTGTGCTGGAGAAGCGGCAGAGGCTTCCTTGCCGGAGAAGCGGCACCTTCGCCGGCAGAGAGCATCCTGCCGGCCGCGGTGCGCTCCGGAGCGGGGGCTTGTGCCGAAAGAGGCCGGCAACAGGCGCTTACCTTCGGACAGCTCCGGATCGCCGTCTAATGCGTCTCTTGTCGCCTACACGGCAGGGAAAAGCTTTTCCACTCTGTCTAGGAAGGAGAAAGTGTGCCAGCACAGCAAATGCCTCCCGGACTTTCCCTGCAATTCAGCAAGTGCTTTGCAGCTTGAAATTGGAAGGAAAGCCTCAGATTTAGCAGCCAGAGCTTCAGGAGGAGCAGCAGCGAGCACAGCATCGGTTTTGCAGCAGCTCCTTCCATGTGCATGTTTTTGGGAGTGGAAAGGCTTGCAGAGTGTTAAAGTAGCTTTTTCTCTCCGCTGGAAAGCTGCACGCTCAGTGCCAGTGTTCTGCAGCTTCTTTCTTCACGTTTCAGCAGCTAGCACGCTCTCCGTGTGCTGGAGAAGCGGCAGAGGCTTCCTTGCCGGAGAAGCGGCACCTTCGCCGGCAGAGAGCATCCTGCCGGCCGCGGTGCGCTCCGGAGCGGGGGCTTGTGCCGAAAGAGGCCGGCAACAGGCGCTTACCTTCGGACAGCTCCGGATCGCCGTCTAATGCGTCTCTTGTCGCCTACACGGCAGGGAAAAGCTTTTCCACTCTGTCTAGGAAGGAGAAAGTGTGCCAGCACAGCAAATGCCTCCCGGACTTTCCCTGCAATTCAGCAAGTGCTTTGCAGCTTGAAATTGGAAGGAAAGCCTCAGATTTAGCAGCCAGAGCTTCAGGAGGAGCAGCAGCGAGCACAGCATCGGTTTTGCAGCAGCTCCTTCCATGTGCATGTTTTTGGGAGTGGAGAGGCTTGCAGAGTGTTAAAGTAGCTTTTTCTCTCCGCTGGAAAGCTGCACGCTCAGTGCCAGTGTTCTGCAGCTTCTTTCTTCACGTTTCAGCAGCTAGCACGCTCTCCGTGTGCTGGAGAAGCGGCAGAGGCTTCCTTGCCGGAGAAGCGGCACCTTCGCCGGCAGAGAGCATCCTGCCGGCCGCGGTGCGCTCCGGAGCGGGGGCTTGTGCCGAAAGAGGCCGGCAACAGGCGCTTACCTTCGGACAGCTCCGGATCGCCGTCTAATGCGTCTCTTGTCGCCTACACGGCAGGGAAAAGCTTTTCCACTCTGTCTAGGAAGGAGAAAGTGTGCCAGCACAGCAAATGCCTCCCGGACTTTCCCTGGAATTCAGCAAGTGCTTTGCAGCTTGAAATTGGAAGGAAAGCCTCAGATTTAGCAGCCAGAGCTTCAGGAGGAGCAGCAGCGAGCACAGCATCGGTTTTGCAGCAGCTCCTTCCATGTGCATGTTTTTGGGAGTGGAGAGGCTTGCAGAGTGTTAAAGTAGCTTTTTCTCTCCGCTGGAAAGCTGCACGCTCAGTGCCAGTCTTCTGCAGCTTCTTTCTTCACGTTTCAGCAGCTAGCACGCTCTCCGTGTGCTGGAGAAGCGGCAGAGGCTTCCTTGCCGGAGAAGCGGCACCTTCGCCGGCAGAGAGCATCCTGCCGGCCGCGGTGCGCTCCGGAGCGGGGGCTTGTGCCGAAAGAGGCCGGCAACAGGCGCTTACCTTCGGACAGCTCCGGATCGCCGTCTAATGCGTCTCTTGTCGCCTACACGGCAGGGAAAAGCTTTTCCACTCTGTCTAGGAAGGAGAAAGTGTGCCAGCACAGCAAATGCCTCCCGGACTTTCCCTGCAATTCAGCAAGTGCTTTGCAGCTTGAAATTGGAAGGAAAGCCTCAGATTTAGCAGCCAGAGCTTCAGGAGGAGCAGCAGCGAGCACAGCATCGGTTTTGCAGCAGCTCCTTCCATGTGCATGTTTTTGGGAGTGGAGAGGCTTGCAGAGTGTTAAAGTAGCTTTTTCTCTCCGCTGGAAAGCTGCACGCTCAGTGCCAGTCTTCTGCAGCTTCTTTCTTCACGTTTCAGCAGCTAGCACGCTCTCCGTGTGCTGGAGAAGCGGCAGAGGCTTCCTTGCCGGAGAAGCGGCACCTTCGCCGGCAGAGAGCATCCTGCCGGCCGCGGTGCGCTCCGGAGCGGGGGCTTGTGCCGAAAGAGGCCGGCAACAGGCGCTTACCTTCGGACAGCTCCGGATCGCCGTCTAATGCGTCTCTTGTCGCCTACACGGCAGGGAAAAGCTTTTCCACTCTGTCTAGGAAGGAGAAAGTGTGCCAGCACAGCAAATGCCTCCCGGACTTTCCCTGCAATTCAGCAAGTGCTTTGCAGCTTGAAATTGGAAGGAAAGCCTCAGATTTAGCAGCCAGAGCTTCAGGAGGAGCAGCAGCGAGCACAGCATCGGTTTTGCAGCAGCTCCTTCCATGTGCATGTTTTTGGGAGTGGAGAGGCTTGCAGAGTGTTAAAGTAGCTTTTTCTCTCCGCTGGAAAGCTGCACGCTCAGTGCCAGTCTTCTGCAGCTTCTTTCTTCACGTTTCAGCAGCTAGCACGCTCTCCGTGTGCTGGAGAAGCGGCAGAGGCTTCCTTGCCGGAGAAGCGGCACCTTCGCCGGCAGAGAGCATCCTGCCGGCCGCGGTGCGCTCCGGAGCGGGGGCTTGTGCCGAAAGAGGCCGGCAACAGGCGCTTACCTTCGGACAGCTCCGGATCGCCGTCTAATGCGTCTCTTGTCGCCTACACGGCAGGGAAAAGCTTTTCCACTCTGTCTAGGAAGGAGAAAGTGTGCCAGCACAGCAAATGCCTCCCGGACTTTCCCTGGAATTCAGCAAGTGCTTTGCAGCTTGAAATTGGAAGGAAAGCCTCAGATTTAGCAGCCAGAGCTTCAGGAGGAGCAGCAGCGAGCACAGCATCGGTTTTGCAGCAGCTCCTTCCATGTGCATGTTTTTGGGAGTGGAAAGGCTTGCAGAGTGTTAAAGTAGCTTTTTCTCTCCGCTGGAAAGCTGCACGCTCAGTGCCAGTCTTCTGCAGCTTCTTTCTTCACGTTTCAGCAGCTAGCACGCTCTCCGTGTGCTGGAGAAGCGGCAGAGGCTTCCTTGCCGGAGAAGCGGCACCTTCGCCGGCAGAGAGCATCCTGCCGGCCGCGGTGCGCTCCGGAGCGGGGGCTTGTGCCGAAAGAGGCCGGCAACAGGCGCTTACCTTCGGACAGCTCCGGATCGCCGTCTAATGCGTCTCTTGTCGCCTACACGGCAGGGAAAAGCTTTTCCACTCTGTCTAGGAAGGAGAAAGTGTGCCAGCACAGCAAATGCCTCCCGGACTTTCCCTGCAATTCAGCAAGTGCTTTGCAGCTTGAAATTGGAAGGAAAGCCTCAGATTTAGCAGCCAGAGCTTCAGGAGGAGCAGCAGCGAGCACAGCATCGGTTTTGCAGCAGCTCCTTCCATGTGCATGTTTTTGGGAGTGGAAAGGCTTGCAGAGTGTTAAAGTAGCTTTTTCTCTCCGCTGGAAAGCTGCACGCTCAGTGCCAGTCTTCTGCAGCTTCTTTCTTCACGTTTCAGCAGCTAGCACGCTCTCCGTGTGCTGGAGAAGCGGCAGAGGCTTCCTTGCCGGAGAAGCGGCACCTTTGCCGGCAGAGAGCATCCTGCCGGCCGCGGTGCGCACCGGAGCGGGGGCTTGTGCCGAAAGAGGCCGGCAACAGGCGCTTACCTTCGGACAGCTCCGGATCGCCGTCTAATGCGTCTCTTGTCGCCTACACGGCAGGGAAAAGCTTTTCCACTCTGTCTAGGAAGGAGAAAGTGTGCCAGCACAGCAAATGCCTCCCGGACTTTCCCTGCAATTCAGCAAGTGCTTTGCAGCTTGAAATTGGAAGGAAAGCCTCAGATTTAGCAGCCAGAGCTTCAGGAGGAGCAGCAGCGAGCACAGCATCGGTTTTGCAGCAGCTCCTTCCATGTGCATGTTTTTGGGAGTGGAGAGGCTTGCAGAGTGTTAAAGTAGCTTTTTCTCTCCGCTGGAAAGCTGCACGCTCAGTGCCAGTCTTCTGCAGCTTCTTTCTTCACGTTTCAGCAGCTAGCACGCTCTCCGTGTGCTGGAGAAGCGGCAGAGGCTTCCTTGCCGGAGAAGCGGCACCTTCGCCGGCAGAGAGCATCCTGCCGGCCGCGGTGCGCTCCGGAGCGGGGGCTTGTGCCGAAAGAGGCCGGCAACAGGCGCTTACCTTCGGACAGCTCCAGATCGCCGTCTAATGCGTCTCTTGTCGCCTACACGGCAGGGAAAAGCTTTTCCACTCTGTCTAGGAAGGAGAAAGTGTGCCAGCACAGCAAATGCCTCCCGGACTTTCCCTGCAATTCAGCAAGTGCTTTGCAGCTTGAAATTGGAAGGAAAGCCTCAGATTTAGCAGCCAGAGCTTCAGGAGGAGCAGCAGCGAGCACAGCATCGGTTTTGCAGCAGCTCCTTCCATGTGCATGTTTTTGGGAGTGGAAAGGCTTGCAGAGTGTTAAAGTAGCTTTTTCTCTCCGCTGGAAAGCTGCACGCTCAGTGCCAGTGTTCTGCAGCTTCTTTCTTCACGTTTCAGCAGCTAGCACGCTCTCCGTGTGCTGGAGAAGCGGCGGAGGCTTCCTTGCCGGAGAAGCGGCACCTTCGCCGGCAGAGAGCATCCTGCCGGCCGCGGTGCGCTCCGGAGCGGGGGCTTGTGCCGAAAGAGGCCGGCAACAGGCGCTTACCTTCGGACAGCTCCGGATCGCCGTCTAATGCGTCTCTTGTCGCCTACACGGCAGGGAAAAGCTTTTCCACTCTGTCTAGGAAGGAGAAAGTGTGCCAGCACAGCAAATGCCTCCCGGACTTTCCCTGCAATTCAGCAAGTGCTTTGCAGCTTGAAATTGGAAGGAAAGCCTCAGATTTAGCAGCCAGAGCTTCAGGAGGAGCAGCAGCGAGCACAGCATCGGTTTTGCAGCAGCTCCTTCCATGTGCATGTTTTTGGGAGTGGAAAGGCTTGCAGAGTGTTAAAGTAGCTTTTTCTCTCCGCTGGAAAGCTGCACGCTCAGTGCCAGTCTTCTGCAGCTTCTTTCTTCACGTTTCAGCAGCTAGCACGCTCTCCGTGTGCTGGAGAAGCGGCAGAGGCTTCCTTGCCGGAGAAGCGGCACCTTCGCCGGCAGAGAGCATCCTGCCGGCCGCGGTGCGCTCCGGAGCGGGGGCTTGTGCCGAAAGAGGCCGGCAACAGGCGCTTACCTTCGGACAGCTCCGGATCGCCGTCTAATGCGTCTCTTGTCGCCTACACGGCAGGGAAAAGCTTTTCCACTCTGTCTAGGAAGGAGAAAGTGTGCCAGCACAGCAAATGCCTCCCGGACTTTCCCTGGAATTTAGCAAGTGCTTTGCAGCTTGAAATTGGAAGGAAAGCCTCAGATTTAGCAGCCAGAGCTTCAGGAGGAGCAGCAGCGAGCACAGCATCGGTTTTGCAGCAGCTCCTTCCATGTGCATGTTTTTGGGAGTGGAAAGGCTTGCAGAGTGTTAAAGTAGCTTTTTCTCTCCGCTGGAAAGCTGCACGCTCAGTGCCAGTGTTCTGCAGCTTCTTTCTTCACGTTTCAGCAGCTAGCACGCTCTCCGTGTGCTGGAGAAGCGGCAGAGGCTTCCTTGCCGGAGAAGCGGCACCTTCGCCGGCAGAGAGCATCCTGCCGGCCGCGGTGCGCTCCGGAGCGGGGGCTTGTGCCGAAAGAGGCCGGCAACAGGCGCTTACCTTCGGACAGCTCCGGATCGCCGTCTAATGCGTCTCTTGTCGCCTACACGGCAGGGAAAAGCTTTTCCACTCTGTCTAGGAAGGAGAAAGTGTGCCAGCACAGCAAATGCCTCCCGGACTTTCCCTGCAATTCAGCAAGTGCTTTGCAGCTTGAAATTGGAAGGAAAGCCTCAGATTTAGCAGCCAGAGCTTCAGGAGGAGCAGCAGCGAGCACAGCATCGGTTTTGCAGCAGCTCCTTCCATGTGCATGTTTTTGGGAGTGGAGAGGCTTGCAGAGTGTTAAAGTAGCTTTTTCTCTCCGCTGGAAAGCTGCACGCTCAGTGCCAGTCTTCTGCAGCTTCTTTCTTCACGTTTCAGCAGCTAGCACGCTCTCCGTGTGCTGGAGAAGCGGCAGAGGCTTCCTTGCCGGAGAAGCGGCACCTTCGCCGGCAGAGAGCATCCTGCCGGCCGCGGTGCGCTCCGGAGCGGGGGCTTGTGCCGAAAGAGGCCGGCAACAGGCGCTTACCTTCGGACAGCTCCGGATCGCCGTCTAATGCGTCTCTTGTCGCCTACACGGCAGGGAAAAGCTTTTCCACTCTGTCTAGGAAGGAGAAAGTGTGCCAGCACAGCAAATGCCTCCCGGACTTTCCCTGCAATTCAGCAAGTGCTTTGCAGCTTGAAATTGGAAGGAAAGCCTCAGATTTAGCAGCCAGAGCTTCAGGAGGAGCAGCAGCGAGCACAGCATCGGTTTTGCAGCAGCTCCTTCCATGTGCATGTTTTTGGGAGTGGAAAGGCTTGCAGAGTGTTAAAGTAGCTTTTTCTCTCCGCTGGAAAGCTGCACGCTCAGTGCCAGTCTTCTGCAGCTTCTTTCTTCACGTTTCAGCAGCTAGCACGCTCTCCGTGTGCTGGAGAAGCGGCAGAGGCTTCCTTGCCGGAGAAGCGGCACCTTCGCCGGCAGAGAGCATCCTGCCGGCCGCGGTGCGCTCCGGAGCGGGGGCTTGTGCCGAAAGAGGCCGGCAACAGGCGCTTACCTTCGGACAGCTCCGGATCGCCGTCTAATGCGTCTCTTGTCGCCTACACGGCAGGGAAAAGCTTTTCCACTCTGTCTAGGAAGGAGAAAGTGTGCCAGCACAGCAAATGCCTCCCGGACTTTCCCTGCAATTCAGCAAGTGCTTTGCAGCTTGAAATTGGAAGGAAAGCCTCAGATTTAGCAGCCAGAGCTTCAGGAGGAGCAGCAGCGAGCACAGCATCGGTTTTGCAGCAGCTCCTTCCATGTGCATGTTTTTGGGAGTGGAAAGGCTTGCAGAGTGTTAAAGTAGCTTTTTCTCTCCGCTGGAAAGCTGCACGCTCAGTGCCAGTCTTCTGCAGCTTCTTTCTTCACGTTTCAGCAGCTAGCACGCTCTCCGTGTGCTGGAGAAGCGGCAGAGGCTTCCTTGCCGGAGAAGCGGCACCTTCGCCGGCAGAGAGCATCCTGCCGGCCGCGGTGCGCTCCGGAGCGGGGGCTTGTGCCGAAAGAGGCCGGCAACAGGCGCTTACCTTCGGACAGCTCCGGATCGCCGTCTAATGCGTCTCTTGTCGCCTACACGGCAGGGAAAAGCTTTTCCACTCTGTCTAGGAAGGAGAAAGTGTGCCAGCACAGCAAATGCCTCCCGGACTTTCCCTGCAATTCAGCAAGTGCTTTGCAGCTTGAAATTGGAAGGAAAGCCTCAGATTTAGCAGCCAGAGCTTCAGGAGGAGCAGCAGCGAGCACAGCATCGGTTTTGCAGCAGCTCCTTCCATGTGCATGTTTTTGGGAGTGGAAAGGCTTGCAGAGTGTTAAAGTAGCTTTTTCTCTCCGCTGGAAAGCTGCACGCTCAGTGCCAGTCTTCTGCAGCTTCTTTCTTCACGTTTCAGCAGCTAGCACGCTCTCCGTGTGCTGGAGAAGCGGCAGAGGCTTCCTTGCCGGAGAAGCGGCACCTTTGCCGGCAGAGAGCATCCTGCCGGCCGCGGTGCGCTCCGGAGCGGGGGCTTGTGCCGAAAGAGGCCGGCAACAGGCGCTTACCTTCGGACAGCTCCGGATCGCCGTCTAATGCGTCTCTTGTCGCCTACACGGCAGGGAAAAGCTTTTCCACTCTGTCTAGGAAGGAGAAAGTGTGCCAGCACAGCAAATGCCTCCCGGACTTTCCCTGGAATTCAGCAAGTGCTTTGCAGCTTGAAATTGGAAGGAAAGCCTCAGATTTAGCAGCCAGAGCTTCAGGAGGAGCAGCAGCGAGCACAGCATCGGTTTTGCAGCAGCTCCTTCCATGTGCATGTTTTTGGGAGTGGAGAGGCTTGCAGAGTGTTAAAGTAGCTTTTTCTCTCCGCTGGAAAGCTGCACGCTCAGTGCCAGTCTTCTGCAGCTTCTTTCTTCACGTTTCAGCAGCTAGCACGCTCTCCGTGTGCTGGAGAAGCGGCAGAGGCTTCCTTGCCGGAGAAGCGGCACCTTCGCCGGCAGAGAGCATCCTGCCGGCCGCGGTGCGCTCCGGAGCGGGGGCTTGTGCCGAAAGAGGCCGGCAACAGGCGCTTACCTTCGGACAGCTCCGGATCGCCGTCTAATGCGTCTCTTGTCGCCTACACGGCAGGGAAAAGCTTTTCCACTCTGTCTAGGAAGGAGAAAGTGTGCCAGCACAGCAAATGCCTCCCGGACTTTCCCTGGAATTCAGCAAGTGCTTTGCAGCTTGAAATTGGAAGGAAAGCCTCAGATTTAGCAGCCAGAGCTTCAGGAGGAGCAGCAGCGAGCACAGCATCGGTTTTGCAGCAGCTCCTTCCATGTGCATGTTTTTGGGAGTGGAGAGGCTTGCAGAGTGTTAAAGTAGCTTTTTCTCTCCGCTGGAAAGCTGCACGCTCAGTGCCAGTCTTCTGCAGCTTCTTTCTTCACGTTTCAGCAGCTAGCACGCTCTCCGTGTGCTGGAGAAGCGGCAGAGGCTTCCTTGCCGGAGAAGCGGCACCTTCGCCGGCAGAGAGCATCCTGCCGGCCGCGGTGCGCTCCGGAGCGGGGGCTTGTGCCGAAAGAGGCCGGCAACAGGCGCTTACCTTCGGACAGCTCCGGATCGCCGTCTAATGCGTCTCTTGTCGCCTACACGGCAGGGAAAAGCTTTTCCACTCTGTCTAGGAAGGAGAAAGTGTGCCAGCACAGCAAATGCCTCCCGGACTTTCCCTGCAATTCAGCAAGTGCTTTGCAGCTTGAAATTGGAAGGAAAGCCTCAGATTTAGCAGCCAGAGCTTCAGGAGGAGCAGCAGCGAGCACAGCATCGGTTTTGCAGCAGCTCCTTCCATGTGCATGTTTTTGGGAGTGGAGAGGCTTGCAGAGTGTTAAAGTAGCTTTTTCTCTCCGCTGGAAAGCTGCACGCTCAGTGCCAGTCTTCTGCAGCTTCTTTCTTCACGTTTCAGCAGCTAGCACGCTCTCCGTGTGCTGGAGAAGCGGCAGAGGCTTCCTTGCCGGAGAAGCGGCACCTTCGCCGGCAGAGAGCATCCTGCCGGCCGCGGTGCGCTCCGGAGCGGGGGCTTGTGCCGAAAGAGGCCGGCAACAGGCGCTTACCTTCGGACAGCTCCGGATCGCCGTCTAATGCGTCTCTTGTCGCCTACACGGCAGGGAAAAGCTTTTCCACTCTGTCTAGGAAGGAGAAAGTGTGCCAGCACAGCAAATGCCTCCCGGACTTTCCCTGCAATTCAGCAAGTGCTTTGCAGCTTGAAATTGGAAGGAAAGCCTCAGATTTAGCAGCCAGAGCTTCAGGAGGAGCAGCAGCGAGCACAGCATCGGTTTTGCAGCAGCTCCTTCCATGTGCATGTTTTTGGGAGTGGAGAGGCTTGCAGAGTGTTAAAGTAGCTTTTTCTCTCCGCTGGAAAGCTGCACGCTCAGTGCCAGTCTTCTGCAGCTTCTTTCTTCACGTTTCAGCAGCTAGCACGCTCTCCGTGTGCTGGAGAAGCGGCAGAGGCTTCCTTGCCGGAGAAGCGGCACCTTCGCCGGCAGAGAGCATCCTGCCGGCCGCGGTGCGCTCCGGAGCGGGGGCTTGTGCCGAAAGAGGCCGGCAACAGGCGCTTACCTTCGGACAGCTCCGGATCGCCGTCTAATGCGTCTCTTGTCGCCTACACGGCAGGGAAAAGCTTTTCCACTCTGTCTAGGAAGGAGAAAGTGTGCCAGCACAGCAAATGCCTCCCGGACTTTCCCTGCAATTCAGCAAGTGCTTTGCAGCTTGAAATTGGAAGGAAAGCCTCAGATTTAGCAGCCAGAGCTTCAGGAGGAGCAGCAGCGAGCACAGCATCGGTTTTGCAGCAGCTCCTTCCATGTGCATGTTTTTGGGAGTGGAAAGGCTTGCAGAGTGTTAAAGTAGCTTTTTCTCTCCGCTGGAAAGCTGCACGCTCAGTGCCAGTCTTCTGCAGCTTCTTTCTTCACGTTTCAGCAGCTAGCACGCTCTCCGTGTGCTGGAGAAGCGGCAGAGGCTTCCTTGCCGGAGAAGCGGCACCTTCGCCGGCAGAGAGCATCCTGCCGGCCGCGGTGCGCTCCGGAGCGGGGGCTTGTGCCGAAAGAGGCCGGCAACAGGCGCTTACCTTCGGACAGCTCCGGATCGCCGTCTAATGCGTCTCTTGTCGCCTACACGGCAGGGAAAAGCTTTTCCACTCTGTCTAGGAAGGAGAAAGTGTGCCAGCACAGCAAATGCCTCCCGGACTTTCCCTGCAATTCAGCAAGTGCTTTGCAGCTTGAAATTGGAAGGAAAGCCTCAGATTTAGCAGCCAGAGCTTCAGGAGGAGCAGCAGCGAGCACAGCATCGGTTTTGCAGCAGCTCCTTCCATGTGCATGTTTTTGGGAGTGGAAAGGCTTGCAGAGTGTTAAAGTAGCTTTTTCTCTCCGCTGGAAAGCTGCACGCTCAGTGCCAGTCTTCTGCAGCTTCTTTCTTCACGTTTCAGCAGCTAGCACGCTCTCCGTGTGCTGGAGAAGCGGCAGAGGCTTCCTTGCCGGAGAAGCGGCACCTTTGCCGGCAGAGAGCATCCTGCCGGCCGCGGTGCGCACCGGAGCGGGGGCTTGTGCCGAAAGAGGCCGGCAACAGGCGCTTACCTTCGGACAGCTCCGGATCGCCGTCTAATGCGTCTCTTGTCGCCTACACGGCAGGGAAAAGCTTTTCCACTCTGTCTAGGAAGGAGAAAGTGTGCCAGCACAGCAAATGCCTCCCGGACTTTCCCTGCAATTCAGCAAGTGCTTTGCAGCTTGAAATTGGAAGGAAAGCCTCAGATTTAGCAGCCAGAGCTTCAGGAGGAGCAGCAGCGAGCACAGCATCGGTTTTGCAGCAGCTCCTTCCATGTGCATGTTTTTGGGAGTGGAGAGGCTTGCAGAGTGTTAAAGTAGCTTTTTCTCTCCGCTGGAAAGCTGCACGCTCAGTGCCAGTCTTCTGCAGCTTCTTTCTTCACGTTTCAGCAGCTAGCACGCTCTCCGTGTGCTGGAGAAGCGGCAGAGGCTTCCTTGCCGGAGAAGCGGCACCTTCGCCGGCAGAGAGCATCCTGCCGGCCGCGGTGCGCTCCGGAGCGGGGGCTTGTGCCGAAAGAGGCCGGCAACAGGCGCTTACCTTCGGACAGCTCCAGATCGCCGTCTAATGCGTCTCTTGTCGCCTACACGGCAGGGAAAAGCTTTTCCACTCTGTCTAGGAAGGAGAAAGTGTGCCAGCACAGCAAATGCCTCCCGGACTTTCCCTGCAATTCAGCAAGTGCTTTGCAGCTTGAAATTGGAAGGAAAGCCTCAGATTTAGCAGCCAGAGCTTCAGGAGGAGCAGCAGCGAGCACAGCATCGGTTTTGCAGCAGCTCCTTCCATGTGCATGTTTTTGGGAGTGGAAAGGCTTGCAGAGTGTTAAAGTAGCTTTTTCTCTCCGCTGGAAAGCTGCACGCTCAGTGCCAGTCTTCTGCAGCTTCTTTCTTCACGTTTCAGCAGCTAGCACGCTCTCCGTGTGCTGGAGAAGCGGCGGAGGCTTCCTTGCCGGAGAAGCGGCACCTTCGCCGGCAGAGAGCATCCTGCCGGCCGCGGTGCGCTCCGGAGCGGGGGCTTGTGCCGAAAGAGGCCGGCAACAGGCGCTTACCTTCGGACAGCTCCGGATCGCCGTCTAATGCGTCTCTTGTCGCCTACACGGCAGGGAAAAGCTTTTCCACTCTGTCTAGGAAGGAGAAAGTGTGCCAGCACAGCAAATGCCTCCCGGACTTTCCCTGCAATTCAGCAAGTGCTTTGCAGCTTGAAATTGGAAGGAAAGCCTCAGATTTAGCAGCCAGAGCTTCAGGAGGAGCAGCAGCGAGCACAGCATCGGTTTTGCAGCAGCTCCTTCCATGTGCATGTTTTTGGGAGTGGAAAGGCTTGCAGAGTGTTAAAGTAGCTTTTTCTCTCCGCTGGAAAGCTGCACGCTCAGTGCCAGTCTTCTGCAGCTTCTTTCTTCACGTTTCAGCAGCTAGCACGCTCTCCGTGTGCTGGAGAAGCGGCAGAGGCTTCCTTGCCGGAGAAGCGGCACCTTTGCCGGCAGAGAGCATCCTGCCGGCCGCGGTGCGCTCCGGAGCGGGGGCTTGTGCCGAAAGAGGCCGGCAACAGGCGCTTACCTTCGGACAGCTCCGGATCGCCGTCTAATGCGTCTCTTGTCGCCTACACGGCAGGGAAAAGCTTTTCCACTCTGTCTAGGAAGGAGAAAGTGTGCCAGCACAGCAAATGCCTCCCGGACTTTCCCTGCAATTCAGCAAGTGCTTTGCAGCTTGAAATTGGAAGGAAAGCCTCAGATTTAGCAGCCAGAGCTTCAGGAGGAGCAGCAGCGAGCACAGCATCGGTTTTGCAGCAGCTCCTTCCATGTGCATGTTTTTGGGAGTGGAGAGGCTTGCAGAGTGTTAAAGTAGCTTTTTCTCTCCGCTGGAAAGCTGCACGCTCAGTGCCAGTCTTCTGCAGCTTCTTTCTTCACGTTTCAGCAGCTAGCACGCTCTCCGTGTGCTGGAGAAGCGGCAGAGGCTTCCTTGCCGGAGAAGCGGCACCTTCGCCGGCAGAGAGCATCCTGCCGGCCGCGGTGCGCTCCGGAGCGGGGGCTTGTGCCGAAAGAGGCCGGCAACAGGCGCTTACCTTCGGACAGCTCCGGATCGCCGTCTAATGCGTCTCTTGTCGCCTACACGGCAGGGAAAAGCTTTTCCACTCTGTCTAGGAAGGAGAAAGTGTGCCAGCACAGCAAATGCCTCCCGGACTTTCCCTGCAATTCAGCAAGTGCTTTGCAGCTTGAAATTGGAAGGAAAGCCTCAGATTTAGCAGCCAGAGCTTCAGGAGGAGCAGCAGCGAGCACAGCATCGGTTTTGCAGCAGCTCCTTCCATGTGCATGTTTTTGGGAGTGGAAAGGCTTGCAGAGTGTTAAAGTAGCTTTTTCTCTCCGCTGGAAAGCTGCACGCTCAGTGCCAGTCTTCTGCAGCTTCTTTCTTCACGTTTCAGCAGCTAGCACGCTCTCCGTGTGCTGGAGAAGCGGCAGAGGCTTCCTTGCCGGAGAAGCGGCACCTTCGCCGGCAGAGAGCATCCTGCCGGCCGCGGTGCGCTCCGGAGCGGGGGCTTGTGCCGAAAGAGGCCGGCAACAGGCGCTTACCTTCGGACAGCTCCGGATCGCCGTCTAATGCGTCTCTTGTCGCCTACACGGCAGGGAAAAGCTTTTCCACTCTGTCTAGGAAGGAGAAAGTGTGCCAGCACAGCAAATGCCTCCCGGACTTTCCCTGCAATTCAGCAAGTGCTTTGCAGCTTGAAATTGGAAGGAAAGCCTCAGATTTAGCAGCCAGAGCTTCAGGAGGAGCAGCAGCGAGCACAGCATCGCTTTTGCAGCAGCTCCTTCCATGTGCATGTTTTTGGGAGTGGAAAGGCTTGCAGAGTGTTAAAGTAGCTTTTTCTCTCCGCTGGAAAGCTGCACGCTCAGTGCCAGTCTTCTGCAGCTTCTTTCTTCACGTTTCAGCAGCTAGCACGCTCTCCGTGTGCTGGAGAAGCGGCAGAGGCTTCCTTGCCGGAGAAGCGGCACCTTCGCCGGCAGAGAGCATCCTGCCGGCCGCGGTGCGCTCCGGAGCGGGGGCTTGTGCCGAAAGAGGCCGGCAACAGGCGCTTACCTTCGGACAGCTCCGGATCGCCGTCTAATGCGTCTCTTGTCGCCTACACGGCAGGGAAAAGCTTTTCCACTCTGTCTAGGAAGGAGAAAGTGTGCCAGCACAGCAAATGCCTCCCGGACTTTCCCTGCAATTCAGCAAGTGCTTTGCAGCTTGAAATTGGAAGGAAAGCCTCAGATTTAGCAGCCAGAGCTTCAGGAGGAGCAGCAGCGAGCACAGCATCGGTTTTGCAGCAGCTCCTTCCATGTGCATGTTTTTGGGAGTGGAAAGGCTTGCAGAGTGTTAAAGTAGCTTTTTCTCTCCGCTGGAAAGCTGCACGCTCAGTGCCAGTCTTCTGCAGCTTCTTTCTTCACGTTTCAGCAGCTAGCACGCTCTCCGTGTGCTGGAGAAGCGGCAGAGGCTTCCTTGCCGGAGAAGCGGCACCTTCGCCGGCAGAGAGCATCCTGCCGGCCGCGGTGCGCTCCGGAGCGGGGGCTTGTGCCGAAAGAGGCCGGCAACAGGCGCTTACCTTCGGACAGCTCCGGATCGCCGTCTAATGCGTCTCTTGTCGCCTACACGGCAGGGAAAAGCTTTTCCACTCTGTCTAGGAAGGAGAAAGTGTGCCAGCACAGCAAATGCCTCCCGGACTTTCCCTGGAATTCAGCAAGTGCTTTGCAGCTTGAAATTGGAAGGAAAGCCTCAGATTTAGCAGCCAGAGCTTCAGGAGGAGCAGCAGCGAGCACAGCATCGGTTTTGCAGCAGCTCCTTCCATGTGCATGTTTTTGGGAGTGGAAAGGCTTGCAGAGTGTTAAAGTAGCTTTTTCTCTCCGCTGGAAAGCTGCACGCTCAGTGCCAGTCTTCTGCAGCTTCTTTCTTCACGTTTCAGCAGCTAGCACGCTCTCCGTGTGCTGGAGAAGCGGCAGAGGCTTCCTTGCCGGAGAAGCGGCACCTTCGCCGGCAGAGAGCATCCTGCCGGCCGCGGTGCGCTCCGGAGCGGGGGCTTGTGCCGAAAGAGGCCGGCAACAGGCGCTTACCTTCGGACAGCTCCGGATCGCCGTCTAATGCGTCTCTTGTCGCCTACACGGCAGGGAAAAGCTTTTCCACTCTGTCTAGGAAGGAGAAAGTGTGCCAGCACAGCAAATGCCTCCCGGACTTTCCCTGCAATTCAGCAAGTGCTTTGCAGCTTGAAATTGGAAGGAAAGCCTCAGATTTAGCAGCCAGAGCTTCAGGAGGAGCAGCAGCGAGCACAGCATCGCTTTTGCAGCAGCTCCTTCCATGTGCATGTTTTTGGGAGTGGAAAGGCTTGCAGAGTGTTAAAGTAGCTTTTTCTCTCCGCTGGAAAGCTGCACGCTCAGTGCCAGTCTTCTGCAGCTTCTTTCTTCACGTTTCAGCAGCTAGCACGCTCTCCGTGTGCTGGAGAAGCGGCAGAGGCTTCCTTGCCGGAGAAGCGGCACCTTCGCCGGCAGAGAGCATCCTGACGGCCGCGGTGCGCTCCGGAGCGGGGGCTTGTGCCGAAAGAGGCCGGCAACAGGCGCTTACCTTCGGACAGCTCCGGATCGCCGTCTAATGCGTCTCTTGTCGCCTACACGGCAGGGAAAAGCTTTTCCACTCTGTCTAGGAAGGAGAAAGTGTGCCAGCACAGCAAATGCCTCCCGGACTTTCCCTGGAATTCAGCAAGTGCTTTGCAGCTTGAAATTGGAAGGAAAGCCTCAGATTTAGCAGCCAGAGCTTCAGGAGGAGCAGCAGCGAGCACAGCATCGGTTTTGCAGCAGCTCCTTCCATGTGCATGTTTTTGGGAGTGGAAAGGCTTGCAGAGTGTTAAAGTAGCTTTTTCTCTCCGCTGGAAAGCTGCACGCTCAGTGCCAGTCTTCTGCAGCTTCTTTCTTCACGTTTCAGCAGCTAGCACGCTCTCCGTGTGCTGGAGAAGCGGCAGAGGCTTCCTTGCCGGAGAAGCGGCACCTTCGCCGGCAGAGAGCATCCTGCCGGCCGCGGTGCGCTCCGGAGCGGGGGCTTGTGCCGAAAGAGGCCGGCAACAGGCGCTTACCTTCGGACAGCTCCGGATCGCCGTCTAATGCGTCTCTTGTCGCCTACACGGCAGGGAAAAGCTTTTCCACTCTGTCTAGGAAGGAGAAAGTGTGCCAGCACAGCAAATGCCTCCCGGACTTTCCCTGCAATTCAGCAAGTGCTTTGCAGCTTGAAATTGGAAGGAAAGCCTCAGATTTAGCAGCCAGAGCTTCAGGAGGAGCAGCAGCGAGCACAGCATCGGTTTTGCAGCAGCTCCTTCCATGTGCATGTTTTTGGGAGTGGAAAGGCTTGCAGAGTGTTAAAGTAGCTTTTTCTCTCCGCTGGAAAGCTGCACGCTCAGTGCCAGTCTTCTGC
The DNA here is from genome assembly GCF_963513975.1 of Fringilla coelebs. Lineage (NCBI taxonomy): Eukaryota > Metazoa > Chordata > Aves > Passeriformes > Fringillidae > Fringilla > Fringilla coelebs. The sequence continues at coordinate 120,665 of NW_028167213.1, read as the reverse complement.
AGCTTCTTTCTTCACGTTTCAGCAGCTAGCACGCTCTCCGTGTGCTGGAGAAGCGGCAGAGGCTTCCTTGCCGGAGAAGCGGCACCTTCGCCGGCAGAGAGCATCCTGCCGGCCGCGGTGCGCTCCGGAGCGGGGGCTTGTGCCGAAAGAGGCCGGCAACAGGCGCTTACCTTCGGACAGCTCCGGATCGCAGTCTAATGCGTCTCTTGTCGCCTACACGGCAGGGAAAAGCTTTTCCACTCTGTCTAGGAAGGAGAAAGTGTGCCAGCACAGCAAATGCCTCCCGGACTTTCCCTGCAATTCAGCAAGTGCTTTGCAGCTTGAAATTGGAAGGAAAGCCTCAGATTTAGCAGCCAGAGCTTCAGGAGGAGCAGCAGCGAGCACAGCATCGGTTTTGCAGCAGCTCCTTCCATGTGCATGTTTTTGGGAGTGGAAAGGCTTGCAGAGTGTTAAAGTAGCTTTTTCTCTCCGCTGGAAAGCTGCACGCTCAGTGCCAGTGTTCTGCAGCTTCTTTCTTCACGTTTCAGCAGCTAGCACGCTCTCCGTGTGCTGGAGAAGCGGCAGAGGCTTCCTTGCCGGAGAAGCGGCACCTTCGCCGGCAGAGAGCATCCTGCCGGCCGCGGTGCGCTCCGGAGCGGGGGCTTGTGCCGAAAGAGGCCGGCAACAGGCGCTTACCTTCGGACAGCTCCGGATCGCCGTCTAATGCGTCTCTTGTCGCCTACACGGCAGGGAAAAGCTTTTCCACTCTGTCTAGGAAGGAGAAAGTGTGCCAGCACAGCAAATGCCTCCCGGACTTTCCCTGCAATTCAGCAAGTGCTTTGCAGCTTGAAATTGGAAGGAAAGCCTCAGATTTAGCAGCCAGAGCTTCAGGAGGAGCAGCAGCGAGCACAGCATCGGTTTTGCAGCAGCTCCTTCCATGTGCATGTTTTTGGGAGTGGAAAGGCTTGCAGAGTGTTAAAGTAGCTTTTTCTCTCCGCTGGAAAGCTGCACGCTCAGTGCCAGTCTTCTGCAGCTTCTTTCTTCACGTTTCAGCAGCTAGCACGCTCTCCGTGTGCTGGAGAAGCGGCAGAGGCTTCCTTGCCGGAGAAGCGGCACCTTCGCCGGCAGAGAGCATCCTGCCGGCCGCGGTGCGCTCCGGAGCGGGGGCTTGTGCCGAAAGAGGCCGGCAACAGGCGCTTACCTTCGGACAGCTCCGGATCGCCGTCTAATGCGTCTCTTGTCGCCTACACGGCAGGGAAAAGCTTTTCCACTCTGTCTAGGAAGGAGAAAGTGTGCCAGCACAGCAAATGCCTCCCGGACTTTCCCTGCAATTCAGCAAGTGCTTTGCAGCTTGAAATTGGAAGGAAAGCCTCAGATTTAGCAGCCAGAGCTTCAGGAGGAGCAGCAGCGAGCACAGCATCGGTTTTGCAGCAGCTCCTTCCATGTGCATGTTTTTGGGAGTGGAAAGGCTTGCAGAGTGTTAAAGTAGCTTTTTCTCTCCGCTGGAAAGCTGCACGCTCAGTGCCAGTCTTCTGCAGCTTCTTTCTTCACGTTTCAGCAGCTAGCACGCTCTCCGTGTGCTGGAGAAGCGGCAGAGGCTTCCTTGCCGGAGAAGCGGCACCTTCGCCGGCAGAGAGCATCCTGCCGGCCGCGGTGCGCTCCGGAGCGGGGGCTTGTGCCGAAAGAGGCCGGCAACAGGCGCTTACCTTCGGACAGCTCCGGATCGCCGTCTAATGCGTCTCTTGTCGCCTACACGGCAGGGAAAAGCTTTTCCACTCTGTCTAGGAAGGAGAAAGTGTGCCAGCACAGCAAATGCCTCCCGGACTTTCCCTGGAATTCAGCAAGTGCTTTGCAGCTTGAAATTGGAAGGAAAGCCTCAGATTTAGCAGCCAGAGCTTCAGGAGGAGCAGCAGCGAGCACAGTATCGGTTTTGCAGCAGCTCCTTCCATGTGCATGTTTTTGGGAGTTGAAAGGCTTGCAGAGTGTTAAAGTAGCTTTTTCTCTCCGCTGGAAAGCTGCACGCTCAGTGCCAGTCTTCTGCAGCTTCTTTCTTCACGTTTCAGCAGCTAGCACGCTCTCCGTGTGCTGGAGAAGCGGCAGAGGCTTCCTTGCCGGAGAAGCGGCACCTTCGCCGGCAGAGAGCATCCTGCCGGCCGCGGTGCGCTCCGGAGCGGGGGCTTGTGCCGAAAGAGGCCGGCAACAGGCGCTTACCTTCGGACAGCTCCGGATCGCCGTCTAATGCGTCTCTTGTCGCCTACACGGCAGGGAAAAGCTTTTCCACTCTGTCTAGGAAGGAGAAAGTGTGCCAGCACAGCAAATGCCTCCCGGACTTTCCCTGCAATTCAGCAAGTGCTTTGCAGCTTGAAATTGGAAGGAAAGCCTCAGATTTAGCAGCCAGAGCTTCAGGAGGAGCAGCAGCGAGCACAGCATCGGTTTTGCAGCAGCTCCTTCCATGTGCATGTTTTTGGGAGTGGAAAGGCTTGCAGAGTGTTAAAGTAGCTTTTTCTCTCCGCTGGAAAGCTGCACGCTCAGTGCCAGTCTTCTGCAGCTTCTTTCTTCACGTTTCAGCAGCTAGCACGCTCTCCGTGTGCTGGAGAAGCGGCAGAGGCTTCCTTGCCGGAGAAGCGGCACCTTCGCCGGCAGAGAGCATCCTGCCGGCCGCGGTGCGCTCCGGAGCGGGGGCTTGTGCCGAAAGAGGCCGGCAACAGGCGCTTACCTTCGGACAGCTCCGGATCGCCGTCTAATGCGTCTCTTGTCGCCTACACGGCAGGGAAAAGCTTTTCCACTCTGTCTAGGAAGGAGAAAGTGTGCCAGCACAGCAAATGCCTCCCGGACTTTCCCTGCAATTCAGCAAGTGCTTTGCAGCTTGAAATTGGAAGGAAAGCCTCAGATTTAGCAGCCAGAGCTTCAGGAGGAGCAGCAGCGAGCACAGCATCGGTTTTGCAGCAGCTCCTTCCATGTGCATGTTTTTGGGAGTTGAAAGGCTTGCAGAGTGTTAAAGTAGCTTTTTCTCTCCGCTGGAAAGCTGCACGCTCAGTGCCAGTCTTCTGCAGCTTCTTTCTTCACGTTTCAGCAGCTAGCACGCTCTCCGTGTGCTGGAGAAGCGGCAGAGGCTTCCTTGCCGGAGAAGCGGCACCTTCGCCGGCAGAGAGCATCCTGCCGGCCGCGGTGCGCTCCGGAGCGGGGGCTTGTGCCGAAAGAGGCCGGCAACAGGCGCTTACCTTCGGACAGCTCCGGATCGCCGTCTAATGCGTCTCTTGTCGCCTACACGGCAGGGAAAAGCTTTTCCACTCTGTCTAGGAAGGAGAAAGTGTGCCAGCACAGCAAATGCCTCCCGGACTTTCCCTGCAATTCAGCAAGTGCTTTGCAGCTTGAAATTGGAAGGAAAGCCTCAGATTTAGCAGCCAGAGCTTCAGGAGGAGCAGCAGCGAGCACAGCATCGGTTTTGCAGCAGCTCCTTCCATGTGCATGTTTTTGGGAGTGGAAAGGCTTGCAGAGTGTTAAAGTAGCTTTTTCTCTCCGCTGGAAAGCTGCACGCTCAGTGCCAGTGTTCTGCAGCTTCTTTCTTCACGTTTCAGCAGCTAGCACGCTCTCCGTGTGCTGGAGAAGCGGCAGAGGCTTCCTTGCCGGAGAAGCGGCACCTTCGCCGGCAGAGAGCATCCTGCCGGCCGCGGTGCGCTCCGGAGCGGGGGCTTGTGCCGAAAGAGGCCGGCAACAGGCGCTTACCTTCGGACAGCTCCGGATCGCCGTCTAATGCGTCTCTTGTCGCCTACACGGCAGGGAAAAGCTTTTCCACTCTGTCTAGGAAGGAGAAAGTGTGCCAGCACAGCAAATGCCTCCCGGACTTTCCCTGCAATTCAGCAAGTGCTTTGCAGCTTGAAATTGGAAGGAAAGCCTCAGATTTAGCAGCCAGAGCTTCAGGAGGAGCAGCAGCGAGCACAGCATCGGTTTTGCAGCAGCTCCTTCCATGTGCATGTTTTTGGGAGTGGAAAGGCTTGCAGAGTGTTAAAGTAGCTTTTTCTCTCCGCTGGAAAGCTGCACGCTCAGTGCCAGTCTTCTGCAGCTTCTTTCTTCACGTTTCAGCAGCTAGCACGCTCTCCGTGTGCTGGAGAAGCGGCAGAGGCTTCCTTGCCGGAGAAGCGGCACCTTCGCCGGCAGAGAGCATCCTGCCGGCCGCGGTGCGCTCCGGAGCGGGGGCTTGTGCCGAAAGAGGCCGGCAACAGGCGCTTACCTTCGGACAGCTCCGGATCGCCGTCTAATGCGTCTCTTGTCGCCTACACGGCAGGGAAAAGCTTTTCCACTCTGTCTAGGAAGGAGAAAGTGTGCCAGCACAGCAAATGCCTCCCGGACTTTCCCTGGAATTCAGCAAGTGCTTTGCAGCTTGAAATTGGAAGGAAAGCCTCAGATTTAGCAGCCAGAGCTTCAGGAGGAGCAGCAGCGAGCACAGCATCGGTTTTGCAGCAGCTCCTTCCATGTGCATGTTTTTGGGAGTGGAAAGGCTTGCAGAGTGTTAAAGTAGCTTTTTCTCTCCGCTGGAAAGCTGCACGCTCAGTGCCAGTCTTCTGCAGCTTCTTTCTTCACGTTTCAGCAGCTAGCACGCTCTCCGTGTGCTGGAGAAGCGGCAGAGGCTTCCTTGCCGGAGAAGCGGCACCTTCGCCGGCAGAGAGCATCCTGCCGGCCGCGGTGCGCTCCGGAGCGGGGGCTTGTGCCGAAAGAGGCCGGCAACAGGCGCTTACCTTCGGACAGCTCCGGATCGCCGTCTAATGCGTCTCTTGTCGCCTACACGGCAGGGAAAAGCTTTTCCACTCTGTCTAGGAAGGAGAAAGTGTGCCAGCACAGCAAATGCCTCCCGGACTTTCCCTGGAATTCAGCAAGTGCTTTGCAGCTTGAAATTGGAAGGAAAGCCTCAGATTTAGCAGCCAGAGCTTCAGGAGGAGCAGCAGCGAGCACAGCATCAGTTTTGCAGCAGCTCCTTCCATGTGCATGTTTTTGGGAGTGGAAAGGCTTGCAGAGTGTTAAAGTAGCTTTTTCTCTCCGCTGGAAAGCTGCACGCTCAGTGCCAGTGTTCTGCAGCTTCTTTCTTCACGTTTCAGCAGCTAGCACGCTCTCCGTGTGCTGGAGAAGCGGCAGAGGCTTCCTTGCCGGAGAAGCGGCACCTTCGCCGGCAGAGAGCATCCTGCCGGCCGCGGTGCGCTCCGGAGCGGGGGCTTGTGCCGAAAGAGGCCGGCAACAGGCGCTTACCTTCGGACAGCTCCGGATCGCCGTCTAATGCGTCTCTTGTCGCCTACACGGCAGGGAAAAGCTTTTCCACTCTGTCTAGGAAGGAGAAAGTGTGCCAGCACAGCAAATGCCTCCCGGACTTTCCCTGCAATTCAGCAAGTGCTTTGCAGCTTGAAATTGGAAGGAAAGCCTCAGATTTAGCAGCCAGAGCTTCAGGAGGAGCAGCAGCGAGCACAGCATCGGTTTTGCAGCAGCTCCTTCCATGTGCATGTTTTTGGGAGTGGAAAGGCTTGCAGAGTGTTAAAGTAGCTTTTTCTCTCCGCTGGAAAGCTGCACGCTCAGTGCCAGTCTTCTGCAGCTTCTTTCTTCACGTTTCAGCAGCTAGCACGCTCTCCGTGTGCTGGAGAAGCGGCAGAGGCTTCCTTGCCGGAGAAGCGGCACCTTCGCCGGCAGAGAGCATCCTGCCGGCCGCGGTGCGCTCCGGAGCGGGGGCTTGTGCCGAAAGAGGCCGGCAACAGGCGCTTACCTTCGGACAGCTCCGGATCGCCGTCTAATGCGTCTCTTGTCGCCTACACGGCAGGGAAAAGCTTTTCCACTCTGTCTAGGAAGGAGAAAGTGTGCCAGCACAGCAAATGCCTCCCGGACTTTCCCTGCAATTCAGCAAGTGCTTTGCAGCTTGAAATTGGAAGGAAAGCCTCAGATTTAGCAGCCAGAGCTTCAGGAGGAGCAGCAGCGAGCACAGTATCGGTTTTGCAGCAGCTCCTTCCATGTGCATGTTTTTGGGAGTGGAAAGGCTTGCAGAGTGTTAAAGTAGCTTTTTCTCTCCGCTGGAAAGCTGCACGCTCAGTGCCAGTCTTCTGCAGCTTCTTTCTTCACGTTTCAGCAGCTAGCACGCTCTCCGTGTGCTGGAGAAGCGGCAGAGGCTTCCTTGCCGGAGAAGCGGCACCTTCGCCGGCAGAGAGCATCCTGCCGGCCGCGGTGCGCTCCGGAGCGGGGGCTTGTGCCGAAAGAGGCCGGCAACAGGCGCTTACCTTCGGACAGCTCCGGATCGCCGTCTAATGCGTCTCTTGTCGCCTACACGGCAGGGAAAAGCTTTTCCACTCTGTCTAGGAAGGAGAAAGTGTGCCAGCACAGCAAATGCCTCCCGGACTTTCCCTGCAATTCAGCAAGTGCTTTGCAGCTTGAAATTGGAAGGAAAGCCTCAGATTTAGCAGCCAGAGCTTCAGGAGGAGCAGCAGCGAGCACAGCATCGGTTTTGCAGCAGCTCCTTCCATGTGCATGTTTTTGGGAGTGGAAAGGCTTGCAGAGTGTTAAAGTAGCTTTTTCTCTCCGCTGGAAAGCTGCACGCTCAGTGCCAGTGTTCTGCAGCTTCTTTCTTCACGTTTCAGCAGCTAGCACGCTCTCCGTGTGCTGGAGAAGCGGCAGAGGCTTCCTTGCCGGAGAAGCGGCACCTTCGCCGGCAGAGAGCATCCTGCCGGCCGCGGTGCGCTCCGGAGCGGGGGCTTGTGCCGAAAGAGGCCGGCAACAGGCGCTTACCTTCGGACAGCTCCGGATCGCCGTCTAATGCGTCTCTTGTCGCCTACACGGCAGGGAAAAGCTTTTCCACTCTGTCTAGGAAGGAGAAAGTGTGCCAGCACAGCAAATGCCTCCCGGACTTTCCCTGGAATTCAGCAAGTGCTTTGCAGCTTGAAATTGGAAGGAAAGCCTCAGATTTAGCAGCCAGAGCTTCAGGAGGAGCAGCAGCGAGCACAGCATCGGTTTTGCAGCAGCTCCTTCCATGTGCATGTTTTTGGGAGTGGAAAGGCTTGCAGAGTGTTAAAGTAGCTTTTTCTCTCCGCTGGAAAGCTGCACGCTCAGTGCCAGTGTTCTGCAGCTTCTTTCTTCACGTTTCAGCAGCTAGCACGCTCTCCGTGTGCTGGAGAAGCGGCAGAGGCTTCCTTGCCGGAGAAGCGGCACCTTCGCCGGCAGAGAGCATCCTGCCGGCCGCGGTGCGCTCCGGAGCGGGGGCTTGTGCCGAAAGAGGCCGGCAACAGGCGCTTACCTTCGGACAGCTCCGGATCGCCGTCTAATGCGTCTCTTGTCGCCTACACGGCAGGGAAAAGCTTTTCCACTCTGTCTAGGAAGGAGAAAGTGTGCCAGCACAGCAAATGCCTCCCGGACTTTCCCTGCAATTCAGCAAGTGCTTTGCAGCTTGAAATTGGAAGGAAAGCCTCAGATTTAGCAGCCAGAGCTTCAGGAGGAGCAGCAGCGAGCACAGCATCGGTTTTGCAGCAGCTCCTTCCATGTGCATGTTTTTGGGAGTGGAAAGGCTTGCAGAGTGTTAAAGTAGCTTTTTCTCTCCGCTGGAAAGCTGCACGCTCAGTGCCAGTCTTCTGCAGCTTCTTTCTTCACGTTTCAGCAGCTAGCACGCTCTCCGTGTGCTGGAGAAGCGGCAGAGGCTTCCTTGCCGGAGAAGCGGCACCTTCGCCGGCAGAGAGCATCCTGCCGGCCGCGGTGCGCTCCGGAGCGGGGGCTTGTGCCGAAAGAGGCCGGCAACAGGCGCTTACCTTCGGACAGCTCCGGATCGCCGTCTAATGCGTCTCTTGTCGCCTACACGGCAGGGAAAAGCTTTTCCACTCTGTCTAGGAAGGAGAAAGTGTGCCAGCACAGCAAATGCCTCCCGGACTTTCCCTGGAATTCAGCAAGTGCTTTGCAGCTTGAAATTGGAAGGAAAGCCTCAGATTTAGCAGCCAGAGCTTCAGGAGGAGCAGCAGCGAGCACAGCATCGGTTTTGCAGCAGCTCCTTCCATGTGCATGTTTTTGGGAGTGGAAAGGCTTGCAGAGTGTTAAAGTAGCTTTTTCTCTCCGCTGGAAAGCTGCACGCTCAGTGCCAGTCTTCTGCAGCTTCTTTCTTCACGTTTCAGCAGCTAGCACGCTCTCCGTGTGCTGGAGAAGCGGCAGAGGCTTCCTTGCCGGAGAAGCGGCACCTTCGCCGGCAGAGAGCATCCTGCCGGCCGCGGTGCGCTCCGGAGCGGGGGCTTGTGCCGAAAGAGGCCGGCAACAGGCGCTTACCTTCGGACAGCTCCGGATCGCCGTCTAATGCGTCTCTTGTCGCCTACACGGCAGGGAAAAGCTTTTCCACTCTGTCTAGGAAGGAGAAAGTGTGCCAGCACAGCAAATGCCTCCCGGACTTTCCCTGGAATTCAGCAAGTGCTTTGCAGCTTGAAATTGGAAGGAAAGCCTCAGATTTAGCAGCCAGAGCTTCAGGAGGAGCAGCAGCGAGCACAGCATCAGTTTTGCAGCAGCTCCTTCCATGTGCATGTTTTTGGGAGTGGAAAGGCTTGCAGAGTGTTAAAGTAGCTTTTTCTCTCCGCTGGAAAGCTGCACGCTCAGTGCCAGTGTTCTGCAGCTTCTTTCTTCACGTTTCAGCAGCTAGCACGCTCTCCGTGTGCTGGAGAAGCGGCAGAGGCTTCCTTGCCGGAGAAGCGGCACCTTCGCCGGCAGAGAGCATCCTGCCGGCCGCGGTGCGCTCCGGAGCGGGGGCTTGTGCCGAAAGAGGCCGGCAACAGGCGCTTACCTTCGGACAGCTCCGGATCGCCGTCTAATGCGTCTCTTGTCGCCTACACGGCAGGGAAAAGCTTTTCCACTCTGTCTAGGAAGGAGAAAGTGTGCCAGCACAGCAAATGCCTCCCGGACTTTCCCTGCAATTCAGCAAGTGCTTTGCAGCTTGAAATTGGAAGGAAAGCCTCAGATTTAGCAGCCAGAGCTTCAGGAGGAGCAGCAGCGAGCACAGCATCGGTTTTGCAGCAGCTCCTTCCATGTGCATGTTTTTGGGAGTGGAAAGGCTTGCAGAGTGTTAAAGTAGCTTTTTCTCTCCGCTGGAAAGCTGCACGCTCAGTGCCAGTCTTCTGCAGCTTCTTTCTTCACGTTTCAGCAGCTAGCACGCTCTCCGTGTGCTGGAGAAGCGGCAGAGGCTTCCTTGCCGGAGAAGCGGCACCTTCGCCGGCAGAGAGCATCCTGCCGGCCGCGGTGCGCTCCGGAGCGGGGGCTTGTGCCGAAAGAGGCCGGCAACAGGCGCTTACCTTCGGACAGCTCCGGATCGCCGTCTAATGCGTCTCTTGTCGCCTACACGGCAGGGAAAAGCTTTTCCACTCTGTCTAGGAAGGAGAAAGTGTGCCAGCACAGCAAATGCCTCCCGGACTTTCCCTGCAATTCAGCAAGTGCTTTGCAGCTTGAAATTGGAAGGAAAGCCTCAGATTTAGCAGCCAGAGCTTCAGGAGGAGCAGCAGCGAGCACAGTATCGGTTTTGCAGCAGCTCCTTCCATGTGCATGTTTTTGGGAGTGGAAAGGCTTGCAGAGTGTTAAAGTAGCTTTTTCTCTCCGCTGGAAAGCTGCACGCTCAGTGCCAGTGTTCTGCAGCTTCTTTCTTCACGTTTCAGCAGCTAGCACGCTCTCCGTGTGCTGGAGAAGCGGCAGAGGCTTCCTTGCCGGAGAAGCGGCACCTTCGCCGGCAGAGAGCATCCTGCCGGCCGCGGTGCGCTCCGGAGCGGGGGCTTGTGCCGAAAGAGGCCGGCAACAGGCGCTTACCTTCGGACAGCTCCGGATCGCCGTCTAATGCGTCTCTTGTCCCCTACACGGCAGGGAAAAGCTGCAGAACACTGGCACTGAGCGTGCAGCTTTCCAGCGGAGAGAAAAAGCTACTTTAACACTCTGCAAGCCTTTCCACTCCCAAAAACATGCACATGGAAGGAGCTGCTGCAAAACCGATGCTATGCTCGGTGCTGCTCCTCCTGAAGCTCTAGCTGCTAAATCTGAGGCTTTCCTTCCAATTTCAAGCTGCAAAGCACTTGCTGAATTCCAGGGAAAGTCCGGGAGGCATTTGCTGTGCTGGCACACTTTCTCCTTCCTAGACAGAGTGGAAAAGCTTTTCCCTGCCGTGTAGGCGACAAGAGACGCATTAGACGGCGATCCGGAGCTGTCCGAAGGTAAGCGCCTGTTGCCGGCCTCTTTCGGCACAAGTCCCCGCTCCGTAGCGCACCGCGGCCGGCAGGATGCTCTCTGCCGGCGAAGGTGCCTCTTCTCCGGCAAGGAAGCCTCTGCCGCTTCTCCAGCACACGGAGAGCGTGCTAGCTGCTGAAACGTGAAGAAAGAAGCTGCAGAACACTGGCACTGAGCGTGCAGCTTTCCAGCGGAGAGAAAAAGCTACTTTAACACTCTGCAAGCCTTTCCACTCCCAAAAACATGCACATGGAAGGAGCTGCTGCAAAACCGATGCTGTGCTCGCTGCTGCTCCTCCTGAAGCTCTGGCTGCTAAATCTGAGGCTTTCCTTCCAATTTCAAGCTGCAAAGCACTTGCTGAATTGCAGGGAAAGTCCGGGAGGCATTTGCTGTGCTGGCACACTTTCTCCTTCCTAGACAGAGTGGAAAAGCTTTTCCCTGCCGTGTAGGCGACAAGAGACGCATTAGACGGCGATCCGGAGCTGTCCGAAGGTAAGCGCCTGTTGCCGGCCTCTTTCGGCACAAGCCCCCGCTCCGGAGCGCACCGCGGCCGGCAGGATGCTCTCTGCCGGCGAAGGTGCCTCTTCTCCGGCAAGGAAGCCTCTGCCGCTTCTCCAGCACACGGAGAGCGTGCTAGCTGCTGAAACGTGAAGAAAGAAGCTGCAGAAGACTGGCACTGAGCGTGCAGCTTTCCAGCGGAGAGAAAAAGCTACTTTAACACTCTGCAAGCCTTTCCACTCCCAAAAACATGCACATGGAAGGAGCTGCTGCAAAACCGATGCTGTGCTCGCTGCTGCTCCTCCTGAAGCTCTGGCTGCTAAATCTGAGGCTTTCCTTCCAATTTCAAGCTGCAAAGCACTTGCTGAATTCCAGGGAAAGTCCGGGAGGCATTTGCTGTGCTGGCACACTTTCTCCTTCCTAGACAGAGTGGAAAAGCTTTTCCCTGCCGTGTAGGCGACAAGAGACGCATTAGACGGCGATCCGGAGCTGTCCGAAGGTAAGCGCCTGTTGCCGGCCTCTTTCGGCACAAGCCCCCGCTCCGGAGCGCACCGCGGCCGGCAGGATGCTCTCTGCCGGCGAAGGTGCCGCTTCTCCGGCAAGGAAGCCTCTGCCGCTTCTCCAGCACACGGAGAGCGTGCTAGCTGCTGAAACGTGAAGAAAGAAGCTGCAGAAGACTGGCACTGAGCGTGCAGCTTTCCAGCGGAGAGAAAAAGCTACTTTAACACTCTGCAAGCCTTTCCACTCCCAAAAACATGCACATGGAAGGAGCTGCTGCAAAACCGATGCTGTGCTCGCTGCTGCTCCTCCTGAAGCTCTGGCTGCTAAATCTGAGGCTTTCCTTCCAATTTCAAGCTGCAAAGCACTTGCTGAATTGCAGGGAAAGTCCGGGAGGCATTTGCTGTGCTGGCACACTTTCTCCTTCCTAGACAGAGTGGAAAAGCTTTTCCCTGCCGTGTAGGCGACAAGAGACGCATTAGACGGCGATCCGGAGCTGTCCGAAGGTAAGCGCCTGTTGCCGGCCTCTTTCGGCACAAGCCCCCGCTCCGGAGCGCACCGCGGCCGGCAGGATGCTCTCTGCCGGCGAAGGTGCCTCTTCTCCGGCAAGGAAGCCTCTGCCGCTTCTCCAGCACACGGAGAGCGTGCTAGCTGCTGAAACGTGAAGAAAGAAGCTGCAGAAGACTGGCACTGAGCGTGCAGCTTTCCAGCGGAGAGAAAAAGCTACTTTAACACTCTGCAAGCCTTTCCACTCCCAAAAACATGCACATGGAAGGAGCTGCTGCAAAACCGATGCTGTGCTCGCTGCTGCTCCTCCTGAAGCTCTGGCTGCTAAATCTGAGGCTTTCCTTCCAATTTCAAGCTGCAAAGCACTTGCTGAATTCCAGGGAAAGTCCGGGAGGCATTTGCTGTGCTGGCACACTTTCTCCTTCCTAGACAGAGTGGAAAAGCTTTTCCCTGCCGTGTAGGCGACAAGAGACGCATTAGACGGCGATCCGGAGCTGTCCGAAGGTAAGCGCCTGTTGCCGGCCTCTTTCGGCACAAGCCCCCGCTCCGGAGCGCACCGCGGCCGGCAGGATGCTCTCTGCCGGCGAAGGTGCCGCTTCTCCGGCAAGGAAGCCTCTGCCGCTTCTCCAGCACACGGAGAGCGTGCTAGCTGCTGAAACGTGAAGAAAGAAGCTGCAGAAGACTGGCACTGAGCGTGCAGCTTTCCAGCGGAGAGAAAAAGCTACTTTAACACTCTGCAAGCCTTTCCACTCCCAAAAACATGCACATGGAAGGAGCTGCTGCAAAACCGATGCTGTGCTCGCTGCTGCTCCTCCTGAAGCTCTGGCTGCTAAATCTGAGGCTTTCCTTCCAATTTCAAGCTGCAAAGCACTTGCTGAATTCCAGGGAAAGTCCGGGAGGCATTTGCTGTGCTGGCACACTTTCTCCTTCCTAGACAGAGTGGAAAAGCTTTTCCCTGCCGTGTAGGCGACAAGAGACGCATTAGACGGCGATCCGGAGCTGTCCGAAGGTAAGCGCCTGTTGCCGGCCTCTTTCGGCACAAGCCCCCGCTCCGGAGCGCACCGCGGCCGGCAGGATGCTCTCTGCCGGCGAAGGTGCCGCTTCTCCGGCAAGGAAGCCTCTGCCGCTTCTCCAGCACACGGAGAGCGTGCTAGCTGCTGAAACGTGAAGAAAGAAGCTGCAGAAGACTGGCACTGAGCGTGCAGCTTTCCAGCGGAGAGAAAAAGCTACTTTAACACTCTGCAAGCCTTTCCACTCCCAAAAACATGCACATGGAAGGAGCTGCTGCAAAACCGATGCTGTGCTCGCTGCTGCTCCTCCTGAAGCTCTGGCTGCTAAATCTGAGGCTTTCCTTCCAATTTCAAGCTGCAAAGCACTTGCTGAATTGCAGGGAAAGTCCGGGAGGCATTTGCTGTGCTGGCACACTTTCTCCTTCCTAGACAGAGTGGAAAAGCTTTTCCCTGCCGTGTAGGCGACAAGAGACGCATTAGACGGCGATCCGGAGCTGTCCGAAGGTAAGCGCCTGTTGCCGGCCTCTTTCGGCACAAGCCCCCGCTCCGGAGCGCACCGCGGCCGGCAGGATGCTCTCTGCCGGCGAAGGTGCCGCTTCTCCGGCAAGGAAGCCTCGGCCGCTTCTCCAGCACACGGAGAGCGTGCTAGCTGCTGAAACGTGAAGAAAGAAGCTGCAGAAGACTGGCACTGAGCGTGCAGCTTTCCAGCGGAGAGAAAAAGCTACTTTAACACTCTGCAAGCCTTTCCACTCCCAAAAACATGCACATGGAAGGAGCTGCTGCAAAACCGATGCTGTGCTCGCTGCTGCTCCTCCTGAAGCTCTGGCTGCTAAATCTGAGGCTTTCCTTCCAATTTCAAGCTGCAAAGCACTTGCTGAATTCCAGGGAAAGTCCGGGAGGCATTTGCTGTGCTGGCACACTTTCTCCTTCCTAGACAGAGTGGAAAAGCTTTTCCCTGCCGTGTAGGCGACAAGAGACGCATTAGACGGCGATCCGGAGCTGTCCGAAGGTAAGCGCCTGTTGCCGGCCTCTTTCGGCACAAGCCCCCGCTCCGGAGCGCACCGCGGCCGGCAGGATGCTCTCTGCCGGCGAAGGTGCCGCTTCTCCGGCAAGGAAGCCTCTGCCGCTTCTCCAGCACACGGAGAGCGTGCTAGCTGCTGAAACGTGAAGAAAGAAGCTGCAGAAGACTGGCACTGAGCGTGCAGCTTTCCAGCGGAGAGAAAAAGCTACTTTAACACTCTGCAAGCCTTTCCACTCCCAAAAACATGCACATGGAAGGAGCTGCTGCAAAAGCGATGCTGTGCTCGCTGCTGCTCCTCCTGAAGCTCTGGCTGCTAAATCTGAGGCTTTCCTTCCAATTTCAAGCTGCAAAGCACTTGCTGAATTGCAGGGAAAGTCCGGGAGGCATTTGCTGTGCTGGCACACTTTCTCCTTCCTAGACAGAGTGGAAAAGCTTTTCCCTGCCGTGTAGGCGACAAGAGACGCATTAGACGGCGATCCGGAGCTGTCCGAAGGTAAGCGCCTGTTGCCGGCCTCTTTCGGCACAAGCCCCCGCTCCGGAGCGCACCGCGGCCGGCAGGATGCTCTCTGCCGGCGAAGGTGCCGCTTCTCCGGCAAGGAAGCCTCTGCCGCTTCTCCAGCACACGGAGAGCGTGCTAGCTGCTGAAACGTGAAGAAAGAAGCTGCAGAAGACTGGCACTGAGCGTGCAGCTTTCCAGCGGAGAGAAAAAGCTACTTTAACACTCTGCAAGCCTCTCCACTCCCAAAAACATGCACATGGAAGGAGCTGCTGCAAAACCGATGCTGTGCTCGCTGCTGCTCCTCCTGAAGCTCTGGCTGCTAAATCTGAGGCTTTCCTTCCAATTTCAAGCTGCAAAGCACTTGCTGAATTCCAGGGAAAGTCCGGGAGGCATTTGCTGTGCTGGCACACTTTCTCCTTCCTAGACAGAGTGGAAAAGCTTTTCCCTGCCGTGTAGGCGACAAGAGACGCATTAGACGGCGATCCGGAGCTGTCCGAAGGTAAGCGCCTGTTGCCGGCCTCTTTCGGCACAAGCCCCCGCTCCGGAGCGCACCGCGGCCGGCAGGATGCTCTCTGCCGGCGAAGGTGCCGCTTCTCCGGCAAGGAAGCCTCTGCCGCTTCTCCAGCACACGGAGAGCGTGCTAGCTGCTGAAACGTGAAGAAAGAAGCTGCAGAAGACTGGCACTGAGCGTGCAGCTTTCCAGCGGAGAGAAAAAGCTACTTTAACACTCTGCAAGCCTTTCCACTCCCAAAAACATGCACATGGAAGGAGCTGCTGCAAAACCGATGCTGTGCTCGCTGCTGCTCCTCCTGAAGCTCTGGCTGCTAAATCTGAGGCTTTCCTTCCAATTTCAAGCTGCAAAGCACTTGCTGAATTCCAGGGAAAGTCCGGGAGGCATTTGCTGTGCTGGCACACTTTCTCCTTCCTAGACAGAGTGGAAAAGCTTTTCCCTGCCGTGTAGGCGACAAGAGACGCATTAGACGGCGATCCGGAGCTGTCCGAAGGTAAGCGCCTGTTGCCGGCCTCTTTCGGCACAAGCCCCCGCTCCGGAGCGCACCGCGGCCGTCAGGATGCTCTCTGCCGGCGAAGGTGCCGCTTCTCCGGCAAGGAAGCCTCTGCCGCTTCTCCAGCACACGGAGAGCGTGCTAGCTGCTGAAACGTGAAGAAAGAAGCTGCAGAAGACTGGCACTGAGCGTGCAGCTTTCCAGCGGAGAGAAAAAGCTACTTTAACACTCTGCAAGCCTTTCCACTCCCAAAAACATGCACATGGAAGGAGCTGCTGCAAAAGCGATGCTGTGCTCGCTGCTGCTCCTCCTGAAGCTCTGGCTGCTAAATCTGAGGCTTTCCTTCCAATTTCAAGCTGCAAAGCACTTGCTGAATTGCAGGGAAAGTCCGGGAGGCATTTGCTGTGCTGGCACACTTTCTCCTTCCTAGACAGAGTGGAAAAGCTTTTCCCTGCCGTGTAGGCGACAAGAGACGCATTAGACGGCGATCCGGAGCTGTCCGAAGGTAAGCGCCTGTTGCCGGCCTCTTTCGGCACAAGCCCCCGCTCCGGAGCGCACCGCGGCCGGCAGGATGCTCTCTGCCGGCGAAGGTGCCGCTTCTCCGGCAAGGAAGCCTCTGCCGCTTCTCCAGCACACGGAGAGCGTGCTAGCTGCTGAAACGTGAAGAAAGAAGCTGCAGAAGACTGGCACTGAGCGTGCAGCTTTCCAGCGGAGAGAAAAAGCTACTTTAACACTCTGCAAGCCTTTCCACTCCCAAAAACATGCACATGGAAGGAGCTGCTGCAAAACCGATGCTGTGCTCGCTGCTGCTCCTCCTGAAGCTCTGGCTGCTAAATCTGAGGCTTTCCTTCCAATTTCAAGCTGCAAAGCACTTGCTGAATTCCAGGGAAAGTCCGGGAGGCATTTGCTGTGCTGGCACACTTTCTCCTTCCTAGACAGAGTGGAAAAGCTTTTCCCTGCCGTGTAGGCGACAAGAGACGCATTAGACGGCGATCCGGAGCTGTCCGAAGGTAAGCGCCTGTTGCCGGCCTCTTTCGGCACAAGCCCCCGCTCCGGAGCGCACCGCGGCCGGCAGGATGCTCTCTGCCGGCGAAGGTGCCGCTTCTCCGGCAAGGAAGCCTCTGCCGCTTCTCCAGCACACGGAGAGCGTGCTAGCTGCTGAAACGTGAAGAAAGAAGCTGCAGAAGACTGGCACTGAGCGTGCAGCTTTCCAGCGGAGAGAAAAAGCTACTTTAACACTCTGCAAGCCTTTCCACTCCCAAAAACATGCACATGGAAGGAGCTGCTGCAAAACCGATGCTGTGCTCGCTGCTGCTCCTCCTGAAGCTCTGGCTGCTAAATCTGAGGCTTTCCTTCCAATTTCAAGCTGCAAAGCACTTGCTGAATTGCAGGGAAAGTCCGGGAGGCATTTGCTGTGCTGGCACACTTTCTCCTTCCTAGACAGAGTGGAAAAGCTTTTCCCTGCCGTGTAGGCGACAAGAGACGCATTAGACGGCGATCCGGAGCTGTCCGAAGGTAAGCGCCTGTTGCCGGCCTCTTTCGGCACAAGCCCCCGCTCCGGAGCGCACCGCGGCCGGCAGGATGCTCTCTGCCGGCGAAGGTGCCGCTTCTCCGGCAAGGAAGCCTCTGCCGCTTCTCCAGCACACGGAGAGCGTGCTAGCTGCTGAAACGTGAAGAAAGAAGCTGCAGAAGACTGGCACTGAGCGTGCAGCTTTCCAGCGGAGAGAAAAAGCTACTTTAACACTCTGCAAGCCTTTCCACTCCCAAAAACATGCACATGGAAGGAGCTGCTGCAAAAGCGATGCTGTGCTCGCTGCTGCTCCTCCTGAAGCTCTGGCTGCTAAATCTGAGGCTTTCCTTCCAATTTCAAGCTGCAAAGCACTTGCTGAATTGCAGGGAAAGTCCGGGAGGCATTTGCTGTGCTGGCACACTTTCTCCTTCCTAGACAGAGTGGAAAAGCTTTTCCCTGCCGTGTAGGCGACAAGAGACGCATTAGACGGCGATCCGGAGCTGTCCGAAGGTAAGCGCCTGTTGCCGGCCTCTTTCGGCACAAGCCCCCGCTCCGGAGCGCACCGCGGCCGGCAGGATGCTCTCTGCCGGCGAAGGTGCCGCTTCTCCGGCAAGGAAGCCTCTGCCGCTTCTCCAGCACACGGAGAGCGTGCTAGCTGCTGAAACGTGAAGAAAGAAGCTGCAGAAGACTGGCACTGAGCGTGCAGCTTTCCAGCGGAGAGAAAAAGCTACTTTAACACTCTGCAAGCCTTTCCACTCCCAAAAACATGCACATGGAAGGAGCTGCTGCAAAACCGATGCTGTGCTCGCTGCTGCTCCTCCTGAAGCTCTGGCTGCTAAATCTGAGGCTTTCCTTCCAATTTCAAGCTGCAAAGCACTTGCTGAATTCCAGGGAAAGTCCGGGAGGCATTTGCTGTGCTGGCACACTTTCTCCTTCCTAGACAGAGTGGAAAAGCTTTTCCCTGCCGTGTAGGCGACAAGAGACGCATTAGACGGCGATCCGGAGCTGTCCGAAGGTAAGCGCCTGTTGCCGGCCTCTTTCGGCACAAGCCCCCGCTCCGGAGCGCACCGCGGCCGGCAGGATGCTCTCTGCCGGCGAAGGTGCCGCTTCTCCGGCAAGGAAGCCTCTGCCGCTTCTCCAGCACACGGAGAGCGTGCTAGCTGCTGAAACGTGAAGAAAGAAGCTGCAGAACACTGGCACTGAGCGTGCAGCTTTCCAGCGGAGAGAAAAAGCTACTTTAACACTCTGCAAGCCTTTCCACTCCCAAAAACATGCACATGGAAGGAGCTGCTGCAAAACCGATGCTGTGCTCGCTGCTGCTCCTCCTGAAGCTCTGGCTGCTAAATCTGAGGCTTTCCTTCCAATTTCAAGCTGCAAAGCACTTGCTGAATTGCAGGGAAAGTCCGGGAGGCATTTGCTGTGCTGGCACACTTTCTCCTTCCTAGACAGAGTGGAAAAGCTTTTCCCTGCCGTGTAGGCGACAAGAGACGCATTAGACGGCGATCCGGAGCTGTCCGAAGGTAAGCGCCTGTTGCCGGCCTCTTTCGGCACAAGCCCCCGCTCCGGAGCGCACCGCGGCCGGCAGGATGCTCTCTGCCGGCGAAGGTGCCGCTTCTCCGGCAAGGAAGCCTCTGCCGCTTCTCCAGCACACGGAGAGCGTGCTAGCTGCTGAAACGTGAAGAAAGAAGCTGCAGAAGACTGGCACTGAGCGTGCAGCTTTCCAGCGGAGAGAAAAAGCTACTTTAACACTCTGCAAGCCTTTCCACTCCCAAAAACATGCACATGGAAGGAGCTGCTGCAAAACCGATGCTGTGCTCGCTGCTGCTCCTCCTGAAGCTCTGGCTGCTAAATCTGAGGCTTTCCTTCCAATTTCAAGCTGCAAAGCACTTGCTGAATTCCAGGGAAAGTCCGGGAGGCATTTGCTGTGCTGGCACACTTTCTCCTTCCTAGACAGAGTGGAAAAGCTTTTCCCTGCCGTGTAGGCGACAAGAGACGCATTAGACGGCGATCCGGAGCTGTCCGAAGGTAAGCGCCTGTTGCCGGCCTCTTTCGGCACAAGCCCCCGCTCCGGAGCGCACCGCGGCCGGCAGGATGCTCTCTGCCGGCGAAGGTGCCGCTTCTCCGGCAAGGAAGCCTCTGCCGCTTCTCCAGCACACGGAGAGCGTGCTAGCTGCTGAAACGTGAAGAAAGAAGCTGCAGAAGACTGGCACTGAGCGTGCAGCTTTCCAGCGGAGAGAAAAAGCTACTTTAACACTCTGCAAGCCTTTCCACTCCCAAAAACATGCACATGGAAGGAGCTGCTGCAAAACCGATGCTGTGCTCGCTGCTGCTCCTCCTGAAGCTCTGGCTGCTAAATCTGAGGCTTTCCTTCCAATTTCAAGCTGCAAAGCACTTGCTGAATTGCAGGGAAAGTCCGGGAGGCATTTGCTGTGCTGGCACACTTTCTCCTTCCTAGACAGAGTGGAAAAGCTTTTCCCTGCCGTGTAGGCGACAAGAGACGCATTAGACGGCGATCCGGAGCTGTCCGAAGGTAAGCGCCTGTTGCCGGCCTCTTTCGGCACAAGCCCCCGCTCCGGAGCGCACCGCGGCCGGCAGGATGCTCTCTGCCGGCGAAGGTGCCGCTTCTCCGGCAAGGAAGCCTCTGCCGCTTCTCCAGCACACGGAGAGCGTGCTAGCTGCTGAAACGTGAAGAAAGAAGCTGCAGAAGACTGGCACTGAGCGTGCAGCTTTCCAGCGGAGAGAAAAAGCTACTTTAACACTCTGCAAGCCTTTCCACTCCCAAAAACATGCACATGGAAGGAGCTGCTGCAAAACCGATGCTGTGCTCGCTGCTGCTCCTCCTGAAGCTCTGGCTGCTAAATCTGAGGCTTTCCTTCCAATTTCAAGCTGCAAAGCACTTGCTGAATTGCAGGGAAAGTCCGGGAGGCATTTGCTGTGCTGGCACACTTTCTCCTTCCTAGACAGAGTGGAAAAGCTTTTCCCTGCCGTGTAGGCGACAAGAGACGCATTAGACGGCGATCCGGAGCTGTCCGAAGGTAAGCGCCTGTTGCCGGCCTCTTTCGGCACAAGCCCCCGCTCCGGAGCGCACCGCGGCCGGCAGGATGCTCTCTGCCGGCGAAGGTGCCGCTTCTCCGGCAAGGAAGCCTCTGCCGCTTCTCCAGCACACGGAGAGCGTGCTAGCTGCTGAAACGTGAAGAAAGAAGCTGCAGAAGACTGGCACTGAGCGTGCAGCTTTCCAGCGGAGAGAAAAAGCTACTTTAACACTCTGCAAGCCTTTCCACTCCCAAAAACATGCACATGGAAGGAGCTGCTGCAAAACCGATGCTGTGCTCGCTGCTGCTCCTCCTGAAGCTCTGGCTGCTAAATCTGAGGCTTTCCTTCCAATTTCAAGCTGCAAAGCACTTGCTGAATTGCAGGGAAAGTCCGGGAGGCATTTGCTGTGCTGGCACACTTTCTCCTTCCTAGACAGAGTGGAAAAGCTTTTCCCTGCCGTTTAGGCGACAAGAGACGCATTAGACGGCGATCCGGAGCTGTCCGAAGGTAAGCGCCTGTTGCCGGCCTCTTTCGGCACAAGCCCCCGCTCCGGAGCGCACCGCGGCCGGCAGGATGCTCTCTGCCGGCGAAGGTGCCGCTTCTCCGGCAAGGAAGCCTCTGCCGCTTCTCCAGCACACGGAGAGCGTGCTAGCTGCTGAAACGTGAAGAAAGAAGCTGCAGAAGACTGGCACTGAGCGTGCAGCTTTCCAGCGGAGAGAAAAAGCTACTTTAACACTCTGCAAGCCTTTCCACTCCCAAAAACATGCACATGGAAGGAGCTGCTGCAAAACCGATGCTGTGCTCGCTGCTGCTCCTCCTGAAGCTCTGGCTGCTAAATCTGAGGCTTTCCTTCCAATTTCAAGCTGCAAAGCACTTGCTGAATTCCAGGGAAAGTCCGGGAGGCATTTGCTGTGCTGGCACACTTTCTCCTTCCTAGACAGAGTGGAAAAGCTTTTCCCTGCCGTGTAGGCGACAAGAGACGCATTAGACGGCGATCCGGAGCTGTCCGAAGGTAAGCGCCTGTTGCCGGCCTCTTTCGGCACAAGCCCCCGCTCCGGAGCGCACCGCGGCCGGCAGGATGCTCTCTGCCGGCGAAGGTGCCGCTTCTCCGGCAAGGAAGCCTCTGCCGCTTCTCCAGCACACGGAGAGCGTGCTAGCTGCTGAAACGTGAAGAAAGAAGCTGCAGAACACTGGCACTGAGCGTGCAGCTTTCCAGCGGAGAGAAAAAGCTACTTTAACACTCTGCAAGCCTTTCCACTCCCAAAAACATGCACATGGAAGGAGCTGCTGCAAAACTGATGCTGTGCTCGCTGCTGCTCCTCCTGAAGCTCTGGCTGCTAAATCTGAGGCTTTCCTTCCAATTTCAAGCTGCAAAGCACTTGCTGAATTCCAGGGAAAGTCCGGGAGGCATTTGCTGTGCTGGCACACTTTCTCCTTCCTAGACAGAGTGGAAAAGCTTTTCCCTGCCGTGTAGGCGACAAGAGACGCATTAGACGGCGATCCGGAGCTGTCCGAAGGTAAGCGCCTGTTGCCGGCCTCTTTCGGCACAAGCCCCCGCTCCGGAGCGCACCGCGGCCGGCAGGATGCTCTCTGCCGGCGAAGGTGCCGCTTCTCCGGCAAGGAAGCCTCTGCCGCTTCTCCAGCACACGGAGAGCGTGCTAGCTGCTGAAACGTGAAGAAAGAAGCTGCAGAAGACTGGCACTGAGCGTGCAGCTTTCCAGCGGAGAGAAAAAGCTACTTTAACACTCTGCAAGCCTTTCCACTCCCAAAAACATGCACATGGAAGGAGCTGCTGCAAAACCGATGCTGTGCTCGCTGCTGCTCCTCCTGAAGCTCTGGCTGCTAAATCTGAGGCTTTCCTTCCAATTTCAAGCTGCAAAGCACTTGCTGAATTGCAGGGAAAGTCCGGGAGGCATTTGCTGTGCTGGCACACTTTCTCCTTCCTAGACAGAGTGGAAAAGCTTTTCCCTGCCGTGTAGGCGACAAGAGACGCATTAGACGGCGATCCGGAGCTGTCCGAAGGTAAGCGCCTGTTGCCGGCCTCTTTCGGCACAAGCCCCCGCTCCGGAGCGCACCGCGGCCGGCAGGATGCTCTCTGCCGGCGAAGGTGCCGCTTCTCCGGCAAGGAAGCCTCTGCCGCTTCTCCAGCACACGGAGAGCGTGCTAGCTGCTGAAACGTGAAGAAAGAAGCTGCAGAAGACTGGCACTGAGCGTGCAGCTTTCCAGCGGAGAGAAAAAGCTACTTTAACACTCTGCAAGCCTTTCCACTCCCAAAAACATGCACATGGAAGGAGCTGCTGCAAAACCGATGCTGTGCTCGCTGCTGCTCCTCCTGAAGCTCTGGCTGCTAAATCTGAGGCTTTCCTTCCAATTTCAAGCTGCAAAGCACTTGCTGAATTGCAGGGAAAGTCCGGGAGGCATTTGCTGTGCTGGCACACTTTCTCCTTCCTAGACAGAGTGGAAAAGCTTTTCCCTGCCGTGTAGGCGACAAGAGACGCATTAGACGGCGATCCGGAGCTGTCCGAAGGTAAGCGCCTGTTGCCGGCCTCTTTCGGCACAAGCCCCCGCTCCGGAGCGCACCGCGGCCGGCAGGATGCTCTCTGCCGGCGAAGGTGCCTCTTCTCCGGCAAGGAAGCCTCTGCCGCTTCTCCAGCACACGGAGAGCGTGCTAGCTGCTGAAACGTGAAGAAAGAAGCTGCAGAAGACTGGCACTGAGCGTGCAGCTTTCCAGCGGAGAGAAAAAGCTACTTTAACACTCTGCAAGCCTTTCCACTCCCAAAAACATGCACATGGAAGGAGCTGCTGCAAAACCGATGCTGTGCTCGCTGCTGCTCCTCCTGAAGCTCTGGCTGCTAAATCTGAGGCTTTCCTTCCAATTTCAAGCTGCAAAGCACTTGCTGAATTCCAGGGAAAGTCCGGGAGGCATTTGCTGTGCTGGCACACTTTCTCCTTCCTAGACAGAGTGGAAAAGCTTTTCCCTGCCGTGTAGGCGACAAGAGACGCATTAGACGGCGATCCGGAGCTGTCCGAAGGTAAGCGCCTGTTGCCGGCCTCTTTCGGCACAAGCCCCCGCTCCGGAGCGCACCGCGGCCGGCAGGATGCTCTCTGCCGGCGAAGGTGCCGCTTCTCCGGCAAGGAAGCCTCTGCCGCTTCTCCAGCACACGGAGAGCGTGCTAGCTGCTGAAACGTGAAGAAAGAAGCTGCAGAAGACTGGCACTGAGCGTGCAGCTTTCCAGCGGAGAGAAAAAGCTACTTTAACACTCTGCAAGCCTTTCCACTCCCAAAAACATGCACATGGAAGGAGCTGCTGCAAAACCGATGCTGTGCTCGCTGCTGCTCCTCCTGAAGCTCTGGCTGCTAAATCTGAGGCTTTCCTTCCAATTTCAAGCTGCAAAGCACTTGCTGAATTCCAGGGAAAGTCCGGGAGGCATTTGCTGTGCTGGCACACTTTCTCCTTCCTAGACAGAGTGGAAAAGCTTTTCCCTGCCGTGTAGGCGACAAGAGACGCATTAGACGGCGATCCGGAGCTGTCCGAAGGTAAGCGCCTGTTGCCGGCCTCTTTCGGCACAAGCCCCCGCTCCGGAGCGCACCGCGGCCGGCAGGATGCTCTCTGCCGGCGAAGGTGCCGCTTCTCCGGCAAGGAAGCCTCTGCCGCTTCTCCAGCACACGGAGAGCGTGCTAGCTGCTGAAACGTGAAGAAAGAAGCTGCAGAACACTGGCACTGAGCGTGCAGCTTTCCAGCGGAGAGAAAAAGCTACTTTAACACTCTGCAAGCCTTTCCACTCCCAAAAACATGCACATGGAAGGAGCTGCTGCAAAACCGATGCTGTGCTCGCTGCTGCTCCTCCTGAAGCTCTGGCTGCTAAATCTGAGGCTTTCCTTCCAATTTCAAGCTGCAAAGCACTTGCTGAATTGCAGGGAAAGTCCGGGAGGCATTTGCTGTGCTGGCACACTTTCTCCTTCCTAGACAGAGTGGAAAAGCTTTTCCCTGCCGTGTAGGCGACAAGAGACGCATTAGACGGCGATCCGGAGCTGTCCGAAGGTAAGCGCCTGTTGCCGGCCTCTTTCGGCACAAGCCCCCGCTCCGGAGCGCACCGCGGCCGGCAGGATGCTCTCTGCCGGCGAAGGTGCCGCTTCTCCGGCAAGGAAGCCTCTGCCGCTTCTCCAGCACACGGAGAGCGTGCTAGCTGCTGAAACGTGAAGAAAGAAGCTGCAGAAGACTGGCACTGAGCGTGCAGCTTTCCAGCGGAGAGAAAAAGCTACTTTAACACTCTGCAAGCCTTTCCACTCCCAAAAACATGCACATGGAAGGAGCTGCTGCAAAACCGATGCTGTGCTCGCTGCTGCTCCTCCTGAAGCTCTGGCTGCTAAATCTGAGGCTTTCCTTCCAATTTCAAGCTGCAAAGCACTTGCTGAATTGCAGGGAAAGTCCGGGAGGCATTTGCTGTGCTGGCACACTTTCTCCTTCCTAGACAGAGTGGAAAAGCTTTTCCCTGCCGTGTAGGCGACAAGAGACGCATTAGACGGCGATCCGGAGCTGTCCGAAGGTAAGCGCCTGTTGCCGGCCTCTTTCGGCACAAGCCCCCGCTCCGGAGCGCACCGCGGCCGGCAGGATGCTCTCTGCCGGCGAAGGTGCCGCTTCTCCGGCAAGGAAGCCTCTGCCGCTTCTCCAGCACACGGAGAGCGTGCTAGCTGCTGAAACGTGAAGAAAGAAGCTGCAGAAGACTGGCACTGAGCGTGCAGCTTTCCAGCGGAGAGAAAAAGCTACTTTAACACTCTGCAAGCCTTTCCACTCCCAAAAACATGCACATGGAAGGAGCTGCTGCAAAACCGATGCTGTGCTCGCTGCTGCTCCTCCTGAAGCTCTGGCTGCTAAATCTGAGGCTTTCCTTCCAATTTCAAGCTGCAAAGCACTTGCTGAATTGCAGGGAAAGTCCGGGAGGCATTTGCTGTGCTGGCACACTTTCTCCTTCCTAGACAGAGTGGAAAAGCTTTTCCCTGCCGTGTAGGCGACAAGAGACGCATTAGACGGCGATCCGGAGCTGTCCGAAGGTAAGCGCCTGTTGCCGGCCTCTTTCGGCACAAGCCCCCGCTCCGGAGCGCACCGCGGCCGGCAGGATGCTCTCTGCCGGCGAAGGTGCCGCTTCTCCGGCAAGGAAGCCTCGGCCGCTTCTCCAGCACACGGAGAGCGAGCTAGCTGCTGAAACGTGAAGAAAGAAGCTGCAGAACACTGGCACTGAGCGTGCAGCTTTCCAGCGGAGAGAAAAAGCTACTTTAACACTCTGTAAGCCTTTCCACTCCCAAAAACATGCACATGGAAGGAGCTGCTGCAAAACCGATGCTGTGCTCGCTGCTGCTCCTCCTGAAGCTCTGGCTGCTAAATCTGAGGCTTTCCTTCCAATTTCAAGCTGCAAAGCACTTGCTGAATTCCAGGGAAAGTCCGGGAGGCATTTGCTGTGCTGGCACACTTTCTCCTTCCTAGACAGAGTGGAAAAGCTTTTCCCTGCCGTGTAGGCGACAAGAGACGCATTAGACGGCGATCCGGAGCTGTCCGAAGGTAAGCGCCTGTTGCCGGCCTCTTTCGGCACAAGCCCCCGCTCCGGAGCGCACCGCGGCCGGCAGGATGCTCTCTGCCGGCGAAGGTGCCGCTTCTCCGGCAAGGAAGCCTCTGCCGCTTCTCCAGCACACGGAGAGCGTGCTAGCTGCTGAAACGTGAAGAAAGAAGCTGCAGAACACTGGCACTGAGCGTGCAGCTTTCCAGCGGAGAGAAAAAGCTACTTTAACACTCTGCAAGCCTTTCCACTCCCAAAAACATGCACATGGAAGGAGCTGCTGCAAAACCGATGCTGTGCTCGCTGCTGCTCCTCCTGAAGCTCTGGCTGCTAAATCTGAGGCTTTCCTTCCAATTTCAAGCTGCAAAGCACTTGCTGAATTGCAGGGAAAGTCCGGGAGGCATTTGCTGTGCTGGCACACTTTCTCCTTCCTAGACAGAGTGGAAAAGCTTTTCCCTGCCGTGTAGGCGACAAGAGACGCATTAGACGGCGATCCGGAGCTGTCCGAAGGTAAGCGCCTGTTGCCGGCCTCTTTCGGCACAAGCCCCCGCTCCGGAGCGCACCGCGGCCGGCAGGATGCTCTCTGCCGGCGAAGGTGCCGCTTCTCCGGCAAGGAAGCCTCTGCCGCTTCTCCAGCACACGGAGAGCGTGCTAGCTGCTGAAACGTGAAGAAAGAAGCTGCAGAACACTGGCACTGAGCGTGCAGCTTTCCAGCGGAGAGAAAAAGCTACTTTAACACTCTGCAAGCCTTTCCACTCCCAAAAACATGCACATGGAAGGAGCTGCTGCAAAACCGATGCTGTGCTCGCTGCTGCTCCTCCTGAAGCTCTGGCTGCTAAATCTGAGGCTTTCCTTCCAATTTCAAGCTGCAAAGCACTTGCTGAATTGCAGGGAAAGTCCGGGAGGCATTTGCTGTGCTGGCACACTTTCTCCTTCCTAGACAGAGTGGAAAAGCTTTTCCCTGCCGTGTAGGCGACAAGAGACGCATTAGACGGCGATCCGGAGCTGTCCGAAGGTAAGCGCCTGTTGCCGGCCTCTTTCGGCACAAGCCCCCGCTCCGGAGCGCACCGCGGCCGGCAGGATGCTCTCTGCCGGCGAAGGTGCCGCTTCTCCGGCAAGGAAGCCTCTGCCGCTTCTCCAGCACACGGAGAGCGTGCTAGCTGCTGAAACGTGAAGAAAGAAGCTGCAGAACACTGGCACTGAGCGTGCAGCTTTCCAGCGGAGAGAAAAAGCTACTTTAACACTCTGCAAGCCTTTCCACTCCCAAAAACATGCACATGGAAGGAGCTGCTGCAAAACCGATGCTGTGCTCGCTGCTGCTCCTCCTGAAGCTCTGGCTGCTAAATCTGAGGCTTTCCTTCCAATTTCAAGCTGCAAAGCACTTGCTGAATTGCAGGGAAAGTCCGGGAGGCATTTGCTGTGCTGGCACACTTTCTCCTTCCTAGACAGAGTGGAAAAGCTTTTCCCTGCCGTGTAGGCGACAAGAGACGCATTAGACGGCGATCCGGAGCTGTCCGAAGGTAAGCGCCTGTTGCCGGCCTCTTTCGGCACAAGCCCCCGCTCCGGAGCGCACCGCGGCCGGCAGGATGCTCTCTGCCGGCGAAGGTGCCGCTTCTCCGGCAAGGAAGCCTCTGCCGCTTCTCCAGCACACGGAGAGCGTGCTAGCTGCTGAAACGTGAAGAAAGAAGCTGCAGAAGACTGGCACTGAGCGTGCAGCTTTCCAGCGGAGAGAAAAAGCTACTTTAACACTCTGCAAGCCTCTCCACTCCCAAAAACATGCACATGGAAGGAGCTGCTGCAAAACCGATGCTATGCTCGCTGCTGCTCCTCCTGAAGCTCTGGCTGCTAAATCTGAGGCTTTCCTTCCAATTTCAAGCTGCAAAGCACTTGCTGAATTGCAGGGAAAGTCCGGGAGGCATTTGCTGTGCTGGCACACTTTCTCCTTCCTAGACAGAGTGGAAAAGCTTTTCCCTGCCGTGTAGGCGACAAGAGACGCATTAGACGGCGATCCGGAGCTGTCCGAAGGTAAGCGCCTGTTGCCGGCCTCTTTCGGCACAAGCCCCCGCTCCGGAGCGCACCGCGGCCGGCAGGATGCTCTCTGCCGGCGAAGGTGCCGCTTCTCCGGCAAGGAAGCCTCTGCCGCTTCTCCAGCACACGGAGAGCGTGCTAGCTGCTGAAACGTGAAGAAAGAAGCTGCAGAAGACTGGCACTGAGCGTGCAGCTTTCCAGCGGAGAGAAAAAGCTACTTTAACACTCTGCAAGCCTTTCCACTCCCAAAAACATGCACATGGAAGGAGCTGCTGCAAAACCGATGCTGTGCTCGCTGCTGCTCCTCCTGAAGCTCTGGCTGCTAAATCTGAGGCTTTCCTTCCAATTTCAAGCTGCAAAGCACTTGCTGAATTCCAGGGAAAGTCCGGGAGGCATTTGCTGTGCTGGCACACTTTCTCCTTCCTAGACAGAGTGGAAAAGCTTTTCCCTGCCGTGTAGGCGACAAGAGACGCATTAGACGGCGATCCGGAGCTGTCCGAAGGTAAGCGCCTGTTGCCGGCCTCTTTCGGCACAAGCCCCCGCTCCGGAGCGCACCGCGGCCGGCAGGATGCTCTCTGCCGGCAAAGGTGCCGCTTCTCCGGCAAGGAAGCCTCGGCCGCTTCTCCAGCACACGGAGAGCGAGCTAGCTGCTGAAA
Source organism: Fringilla coelebs (assembly GCF_963513975.1). Lineage (NCBI taxonomy): Eukaryota > Metazoa > Chordata > Aves > Passeriformes > Fringillidae > Fringilla > Fringilla coelebs. Next base: position 92,673 of record NW_028167213.1, on the reverse strand, counting down.
CGTGAAGAAAGAAGCTGCAGAACACTGGCACTGAGCGTGCAGCTTTCCAGCGGAGAGAAAAAGCTACTTTAACACTCTGCAAGCCTCTCCACTCCCAAAAACATGCACATGGAAGGAGCTGCTGCAAAACCGATGCTGTGCTCGCTGCTGCTCCTCCTGAAGCTCTGGCTGCTAAATCTGAGGCTTTCCTTCCAATTTCAAGCTGCAAAGCACTTGCTGAATTGCAGGGAAAGTCCGGGAGGCATTTGCTGTGCTGGCACACTTTCTCCTTCCTAGACAGAGTGGAAAAGCTTTTCCCTGCCGTGTAGGCGACAAGAGACGCATTAGACGGCGATCCGGAGCTGTCCGAAGGTAAGCGCCTGTTGCCGGCCTCTTTCGGCACAAGCCCCCGCTCCGGAGCGCACCGCGGCCGGCAGGATGCTCTCTGCCGGCGAAGGTGCCGCTTCTCCGGCAAGGAAGCCTCTGCCGCTTCTCCAGCACACGGAGAGCGTGCTAGCTGCTGAAACGTGAAGAAAGAAGCTGCAGAAGACTGGCACTGAGCGTGCAGCTTTCCAGCGGAGAGAAAAAGCTACTTTAACACTCTGCAAGCCTTTCCACTCCCAAAAACATGCACATGGAAGGAGCTGCTGCAAAACCGATGCTGTGCTCGCTGCTGCTCCTCCTGAAGCTCTGGCTGCTAAATCTGAGGCTTTCCTTCCAATTTCAAGCTGCAAAGCACTTGCTGAATTGCAGGGAAAGTCCGGGAGGCATTTGCTGTGCTGGCACACTTTCTCCTTCCTAGACAGAGTGGAAAAGCTTTTCCCTGCCGTGTAGGCGACAAGAGACGCATTAGACGGCGATCCGGAGCTGTCCGAAGGTAAGCGCCTGTTGCCGGCCTCTTTCGGCACAAGCCCCCGCTCCGGAGCGCACCGCGGCCGGCAGGATGCTCTCTGCCGGCGAAGGTGCCGCTTCTCCGGCAAGGAAGCCTCTGCCGCTTCTCCAGCACACGGAGAGCGTGCTAGCTGCTGAAACGTGAAGAAAGAAGCTGCAGAACACTGGCACTGAGCGTGCAGCTTTCCAGCGGAGAGAAAAAGCTACTTTAACACTCTGCAAGCCTTTCCACTCCCAAAAACATGCACATGGAAGGAGCTGCTGCAAAACCGATGCTGTGCTCGCTGCTGCTCCTCCTGAAGCTCTGGCTGCTAAATCTGAGGCTTTCCTTCCAATTTCAAGCTGCAAAGCACTTGCTGAATTGCAGGGAAAGTCCGGGAGGCATTTGCTGTGCTGGCACACTTTCTCCTTCCTAGACAGAGTGGAAAAGCTTTTCCCTGCCGTGTAGGCGACAAGAGACGCATTAGACGGCGATCCGGAGCTGTCCGAAGGTAAGCGCCTGTTGCCGGCCTCTTTCGGCACAAGCCCCCGCTCCGGAGCGCACCGCGGCCGGCAGGATGCTCTCTGCCGGCGAAGGTGCCGCTTCTCCGGCAAGGAAGCCTCTGCCGCTTCTCCAGCACACGGAGAGCGTGCTAGCTGCTGAAACGTGAAGAAAGAAGCTGCAGAAGACTGGCACTGAGCGTGCAGCTTTCCAGCGGAGAGAAAAAGCTACTTTAACACTCTGCAAGCCTTTCCACTCCCAAAAACATGCACATGGAAGGAGCTGCTGCAAAACCGATGCTGTGCTCGCTGCTGCTCCTCCTGAAGCTCTGGCTGCTAAATCTGAGGCTTTCCTTCCAATTTCAAGCTGCAAAGCACTTGCTGAATTGCAGGGAAAGTCCGGGAGGCATTTGCTGTGCTGGCACACTTTCTCCTTCCTAGACAGAGTGGAAAAGCTTTTCCCTGCCGTGTAGGCGACAAGAGACGCATTAGACGGCGATCCGGAGCTGTCCGAAGGTAAGCGCCTGTTGCCGGCCTCTTTCGGCACAAGCCCCCGCTCCGGAGCGCACCGCGGCCGGCAGGATGCTCTCTGCCGGCGAAGGTGCCGCTTCTCCGGCAAGGAAGCCTCTGCCGCTTCTCCAGCACACGGAGAGCGTGCTAGCTGCTGAAACGTGAAGAAAGAAGCTGCAGAAGACTGGCACTGAGCGTGCAGCTTTCCAGCGGAGAGAAAAAGCTACTTTAACACTCTGCAAGCCTTTCCACTCCCAAAAACATGCACATGGAAGGAGCTGCTGCAAAACCGATGCTGTGCTCGCTGCTGCTCCTCCTGAAGCTCTGGCTGCTAAATCTGAGGCTTTCCTTCCAATTTCAAGCTGCAAAGCACTTGCTGAATTCCAGGGAAAGTCCGGGAGGCATTTGCTGTGCTGGCACACTTTCTCCTTCCTAGACAGAGTGGAAAAGCTTTTCCCTGCCGTGTAGGCGACAAGAGACGCATTAGACGGCGATCCGGAGCTGTCCGAAGGTAAGCGCCTGTTGCCGGCCTCTTTCGGCACAAGCCCCCGCTCCGGAGCGCACCGCGGCCGGCAGGATGCTCTCTGCCGGCGAAGGTGCCGCTTCTCCGGCAAGGAAGCCTCTGCCGCTTCTCCAGCACACGGAGAGCGTGCTAGCTGCTGAAACGTGAAGAAAGAAGCTGCAGAAGACTGGCACTGAGCGTGCAGCTTTCCAGCGGAGAGAAAAAGCTACTTTAACACTCTGCAAGCCTCTCCACTCCCAAAAACATGCACATGGAAGGAGCTGCTGCAAAACCGATGCTATGCTCGCTGCTGCTCCTCCTGAAGCTCTGGCTGCTAAATCTGAGGCTTTCCTTCCAATTTCAAGCTGCAAAGCACTTGCTGAATTGCAGGGAAAGTCCGGGAGGCATTTGCTGTGCTGGCACACTTTCTCCTTCCTAGACAGAGTGGAAAAGCTTTTCCCTGCCGTGTAGGCGACAAGAGACGCATTAGACGGCGATCCGGAGCTGTCCGAAGGTAAGCGCCTGTTGCCGGCCTCTTTCGGCACAAGCCCCCGCTCCGGAGCGCACCGCGGCCGGCAGGATGCTCTCTGCCGGCGAAGGTGCCGCTTCTCCGGCAAGGAAGCCTCTGCCGCTTCTCCAGCACACGGAGAGCGTGATAGCTGCTGAAACGTGAAGAAAGAAGCTGCAGAACACTGGCACTGAGCGTGCAGCTTTCCAGCGGAGAGAAAAAGCTACTTTAACACTCTGCAAGCCTTTCCACTCCCAAAAACATGCACATGGAAGGAGCTGCTGCAAAACCGATGCTGTGCTCGCTGCTGCTCCTCCTGAAGCTCTGGCTGCTAAATCTGAGGCTTTCCTTCCAATTTCAAGCTGCAAAGCACTTGCTGAATTCCAGGGAAAGTCCGGGAGGCATTTGCTGTGCTGGCACACTTTCTCCTTCCTAGACAGAGTGGAAAAGCTTTTCCCTGCCGTGTAGGCGACAAGAGACGCATTAGACGGCGATCCGGAGCTGTCCGAAGGTAAGCGCCTGTTGCCGGCCTCTTTCGGCACAAGCCCCCGCTCCGGAGCGCACCGCGGCCGGCAGGATGCTCTCTGCCGGCGAAGGTGCCGCTTCTCCGGCAAGGAAGCCTCGGCCGCTTCTCCAGCACACGGAGAGCGAGCTAGCTGCTGAAACGTGAAGAAAGAAGCTGCAGAAGACTGGCACTGAGCGTGCAGCTTTCCAGCGGAGAGAAAAAGCTACTTTAACACTCTGCAAGCCTCTCCACTCCCAAAAACATGCACATGGAAGGAGCTGCTGCAAAACCGATGCTGTGCTCGCTGCTGCTCCTCCTGAAGCTCTGGCTGCTAAATCTGAGGCTTTCCTTCCAATTTCAAGCTGCAAAGCACTTGCTGAATTGCAGGGAAAGTCCGGGAGGCATTTGCTGTGCTGGCACACTTTCTCCTTCCTAGACAGAGTGGAAAAGCTTTTCCCTGCCGTGTAGGCGACAAGAGACGCATTAGACGGCGATCCGGAGCTGTCCGAAGGTAAGCGCCTGTTGCCGGCCTCTTTCGGCACAAGCCCCCGCTCCGGAGCGCACCGCGGCCGGCAGGATGCTCTCTGCCGGCGAAGGTGCCGCTTCTCCGGCAAGGAAGCCTCTGCCGCTTCTCCAGCACACGGAGAGCGTGCTAGCTGCTGAAACGTGAAGAAAGAAGCTGCAGAAGACTGGCACTGAGCGTGCAGCTTTCCAGCGGAGAGAAAAAGCTACTTTAACACTCTGCAAGCCTTTCCACTCCCAAAAACATGCACATGGAAGGAGCTGCTGCAAAACCGATGCTGTGCTCGCTGCTGCTCCTCCTGAAGCTCTGGCTGCTAAATCTGAGGCTTTCCTTCCAATTTCAAGCTGCAAAGCACTTGCTGAATTCCAGGGAAAGTCCGGGAGGCATTTGCTGTGCTGGCACACTTTCTCCTTCCTAGACAGAGTGGAAAAGCTTTTCCCTGCCGTGTAGGCGACAAGAGACGCATTAGACGGCGATCCGGAGCTGTCCGAAGGTAAGCGCCTGTTGCCGGCCTCTTTCGGCACAAGCCCCCGCTCCGGAGCGCACCGCGGCCGGCAGGATGCTCTCTGCCGGCGAAGGTGCCGCTTCTCCGGCAAGGAAGCCTCTGCCGCTTCTCCAGCACACGGAGAGCGTGCTAGCTGCTGAAACGTGAAGAAAGAAGCTGCAGAACACTGGCACTGAGCGTGCAGCTTTCCAGCGGAGAGAAAAAGCTACTTTAACACTCTGCAAGCCTTTCCACTCCCAAAAACATGCACATGGAAGGAGCTGCTGCAAAACCGATGCTGTGCTCGCTGCTGCTCCTCCTGAAGCTCTGGCTGCTAAATCTGAGGCTTTCCTTCCAATTTCAAGCTGCAAAGCACTTGCTGAATTCCAGGGAAAGTCCGGGAGGCATTTGCTGTGCTGGCACACTTTCTCCTTCCTAGACAGAGTGGAAAAGCTTTTCCCTGCCGTGTAGGCGACAAGAGACGCATTAGACGGCGATCCGGAGCTGTCCGAAGGTAAGCGCCTGCTGCCGGCCTCTTTCGGCACAAGCCCCCGCTCCGGAGCGCACCGCGGCCGGCAGGATGCTCTCTGCCGGCGAAGGTGCCGCTTCTCCGGCAAGGAAGCCTCTGCCGCTTCTCCAGCACACGGAGAGCGTGCTAGCTGCTGAAACGTGAAGAAAGAAGCTGCAGAACACTGGCACTGAGCGTGCAGCTTTCCAGCGGAGAGAAAAAGCTACTTTAACACTCTGCAAGCCTCTCCACTCCCAAAAACATGCACATGGAAGGAGCTGCTGCAAAACCGATGCTATGCTCGCTGCTGCTCCTCCTGAAGCTCTGGCTGCTAAATCTGAGGCTTTCCTTCCAATTTCAAGCTGCAAAGCACTTGCTGAATTGCAGGGAAAGTCCGGGAGGCATTTGCTGTGCTGGCACACTTTCTCCTTCCTAGACAGAGTGGAAAAGCTTTTCCCTGCCGTGTAGGCGACAAGAGACGCATTAGACGGCGATCCGGAGCTGTCCGAAGGTAAGCGCCTGTTGCCGGCCTCTTTCGGCACAAGCCCCCGCTCCGGAGCGCACCGCGGCCGGCAGGATGCTCTCTGCCGGCGAAGGTGCCGCTTCTCCGGCAAGGAAGCCTCTGCCGCTTCTCCAGCACACGGAGAGCGTGCTAGCTGCTGAAACGTGAAGAAAGAAGCTGCAGAACACTGGCACTGAGCGTGCAGCTTTCCAGCGGAGAGAAAAAGCTACTTTAACACTCTGCAAGCCTTTCCACTCCCAAAAACATGCACATGGAAGGAGCTGCTGCAAAACCGATGCTGTGCTCGCTGCTGCTCCTCCTGAAGCTCTGGCTGCTAAATCTGAGGCTTTCCTTCCAATTTCAAGCTGCAAAGCACTTGCTGAATTCCAGGGAAAGTCCGGGAGGCATTTGCTGTGCTGGCACAGGGCAAATGTCCATTTAAAAAGTCTTTTTTTGACGGAAATCAATCACGTCCAACAGGACAACATTTTCAAAAATCTCCTCACTCATCACCTAGGATGTTTTCAATGGTCAGTACATTTCCTAGCAATTGAGTAATGAGTCATAAGCAATATTATTAACTTTCATTATCAAGGTAACACTGAAGAGTCTAACATCATTTGATAAAAATGTCCTTCATTTCTGACCCATATATTAAAAGGGATCATAGTTTCTGATGTTGCCCAGATTTCTGTTTAGCCCAACTATTTATGTCAGACTATTTTATTTCTTTTATTTCATTTAATTTCATTTTTATTTTATTTTGTTCTTAATGACTTTTCATTCCTTTCTCTTTTCTGTTGCCTCCCCAGCTCCCAGGAAAAGCAGACCTGAAATCTTCCTTCAGGATTAACCTCTGTCAAGTTCTAAACACAAAATACTTCTTAAAAAACCACTAAGCCATTCAAGAACAAAGTACTATAAAACAAACTAAAAGGCATTCACTAAAGAGGACATATTAAGGAAATTCTCATGGAGGCAGTTTGTGTCAAGTAAATTGAGAGATTTTTCTTGAGTTACTGTTTCTGTTCCTCTGCAGCAAGATTTCCAAGAACTAGCATTTGCCAAGGGGATGTATTCCCTTTTCAAACCCTGTGCCAAGTGCCCTAAATCAGCATCAGTTATAATTCCTTTTAAAACAAACAGCAAGTGGGGCAAGAACAAAGGAGAACCAACACAACACAGTGTTCCCCGCTCAGACCCCTATTCCCTATCATCTTTTATGGACCCTAATGCACTCCCAAAGCTATTAATTGAATGGATACATCCATCTGGAGATGAGAAGAGAGTGCAGTGACAAAGGAGGAGTAAGGCTGTCAGGGCCATAGTGTGAAGTGGGAACAGATGGAAATCACTGTCTGGCTTAGGAAACACCTGCTGCACCATGAGGCAAGGTGCTGGCACTACAGCAACTACTGGACAGATTGGCTGAGAATACTGTTGTAAAATGTTCAGAGAAAATAAGAAGTAACTTGATAAAAATGTAGGAGGGTCTTGTCCACATACCTTCATAACCACTAATTTAAATTTCATTTCAGGAAAACTAATACTGAAAATTACCATCAGAGGTAGTAAAAACCATTGCCAGCAAAAACAAAGCAAAAAAAACCCCAAAAAAACCCTGTTGCATCCTTTCGGGCAAGGAGGAGAAAGCAAAGGGAACAGCAATCACCAGAAACCCTTTGGAATATTTCTATTAGCATGCTGCTTGTAACCCTTTCGTTAGTGTGGGACTACACAGGTTGCAGAGAATTCTGGACAGTTGCTCTTCCACATCCATGGAAGGAAAACACAGGAAAAACACTTTTCCCACGAAATGCAGGCTGTGAAGATGTGGCTCAGGCTGTACCTTTCAGCTCATTCCTCCCATGAAGGGGAGTATCTTGCCAGACTGATGTGACATCTAATCACAGAACGTGATTTTCAAGTTATGAGTCTGATACTTTCAACAGGGTGAATATTTTCAAAAGCATGATAATAAAAGTGGGCTGAGGAAGCAGTGTCTCTTCCTTTCATGGGTTTGGTATCATGAAAAAAAATTAAATACATTAAAAATAAGTTTGTTATTGAGAGAGATAATGGCTGATCAACAGCATAAAAATAAGATATTGCGGCAGAAATGTTCTCTATGCAGGAAGAAAAAAAGGAGTGGAAAACCCTCAACATAGCATAAAGAATGCAAGGAAAGCATAATTCAGCACCAAGATCTGCACATAAGGAGGAGATTAAAAAAAAAAAAAAAAAAGCCAGACAGACACAGTCAGGATGCGAAGATAACAAAAGCACTGTTGGTGGGAAGAAATCTTAAAAAAATTGTTTTTAAGAAAAGCAAAAATAAACCCTCCCCTCAAAACCCAAATCATGCTGCTTCTGTTGGCACTGCAATAGCAGCATTTCAATTATTCGCAGAGGGAACCAGACTACCAGGATAAGGCTGAACTGCAGCCAGCATTAGAAATTTAGTCTTATCCCATGAGAATACATCAATGTGATGTTATTACACGTTATATGTTCTATATACCCTCATTCTTCATTAAAAAAACCCCATACTTAGGGATGCTACAAGAAGGAAGCACTGATCATTAAGTGAATCTATTTGGCATTTCCAACCAAAATTCTCAGTGCACCATCTGGCAACTTATGAACTGCTTTAAATACCTAGCGGGGTGTTGTCTCCATGAGCCCTCCTGTAACCTAGTTTCTGTGATGGGCAATTTTGCAGCACTCAGTTTTCTGAGGGTATTTGTTCCTATCTGAGGGTAGGAGCAAATCACAATTCTTCAGAAGATTTACTCATCTGACCTTGCAGTTGTGTTTTGTCTTAGCCACTGAAAAGCATCAAACCCAACCACTTAGAGTACCAAAAAAACAGCTGCAGAATTAAAATGCTATCTATTCCATGCTAATTTCTCAGTGGATCATCACTTGCAAACACAGTTTATATGAAATAAAGCTCTTCTCCAAACTGTACTGCAACTTTAAAAGGACATAAATTGTCATTAAAAAAAAAAGGAACTGCAAACATAAGCATGGTCAGATTAAATATTTTATTAGATTTGACAAATTCTTCCCTCACACTCCTATTTCTTACAATTAATGGCAATTCTGATAACAGGTGTTGTGACTTTATTGGAAAAAATGATTTCAATTTCAGTCGAAGCAAGGTGCATTACTAACCTAGCAAAACTAATTAATTTTGCTCCAAGCATTCTTTACAGAGACGCCTGTTTTGAGCAATTTTCGGTTTAATGAACCAGCTTTGAGAAGGGGAAATGCAGCATTAATGAAAGGAAAACTACTTGCTTTTTGGTTTGTTTTGACAAGTTTTTGCATTGACCTTAAGATGGGTTATTTGAAGGTAATTCAGCTCTGGTGTTTGTGCACCTCTTGAGCAGTGAAGGCTGCAGCTAGGAGTGCCTATTTGGTTTCTCTCCTTCCCCCTACAGGAAAGAGAAACCAACCTTTCTCTTCCTTACAGCCCATAAGACTATCTAATAAATAACTGTATTTATCAGCCCTACAGACTTACAGAATCAGGGAACATGAACAGAGCATGTGGGAAAAGATACAGAAAGAAAGGGTAGCAACCATTCCTCTTCAAGTATCCCTCCATCAGTTGAACAGCACCTTCTCTCTCAAAGCCTCCTCCACTGAAGGAAACAATACAGAAATTCTGCTCAAGATGCTACCAAGATTTACCTTTACACTGAAAATCAACCAGCCACTTTTACCCTTGTCCTCTTAAAAGCGTGACAGCTTTGGCCCTAGTCAAACCAGACAAACTCCTACAAATATAAGCCAAGTCTTCCATGAGTCCTGTAAAAAGCATTTGAAACTTTAACAGAACTAGATCAACTGACTCATGGTCTGGACTGTGATCTCCCATTTGAGTATGAGGATTTTGATACTCCTCATAGGCATTGCTGGGTACTGAATGATATCTTATAATACTGAAAAATAAAGGACTTTGAGATAACCTCTTTGGCATATCTCAGTGGTACCAGGAGAACTTACAATAGTAGGTTACATACAGGCTCAATGTTCTATGTAGAAATCCGGAGGGTTATGTCTAGTAATGCAAGGGACATAATTTTTATTCTTAATGTTTCAGACATCAGGAGATCTGCAGGATCAAAGCTTTAACATCAAACTCTGTGCTCAAGAGAAATCTTCATCTCAAAGAGAAATCCTCAGTTTATAGAGGTTAAAGCAGTTGTTGCAAGGAAATAGAGGTTTCTAATATACTAAAGTAAAAATTCACAGACTTTCACTTTCTACAGAGCACTTTCAAAAAGACATTATTACTGATGCTCAAGAAAAGTACTTGCAATTTGATGAAAATGAAAGTACACAAACCCTTTACATCTTTCAATATCTTGGCAGTGGTAGAGTCAGTACTAGTGGGTTTAGTGTTCAGCGGTGTTGCTGGCTAAATCTGCACAACAGGCTTATGTAATGAAGAGTTAGCTCCACAGCCCAGACAAATCACCTCCCCTCTAACTTTCCCTCACAGGACAGAGACAGAATTGCCACCTCAGCAAGCACACTGCAGGGATATAGAGGTAGCAGGCATGAAATAGTGATGTCCTGGTACATACAGAGACTCAGCCTTGACCCCTGACTCCACAGCAACCCCTTGGTTATTCTCCCTTTTTCAGCAGAAGTACAAGTATATCAAAGAGTGAGGAAAAAAACCAGGGGAAACCCATTTCCCCCCAAACTATGAAATACTGCCAGCCCAGTCATAGCCCCCTCTCCTAATTCTGCTTAGTATTTATTATGTTCTCTATTTCAAGGGGATGAAATTAATGGTTTATGTTCTCTGTTTTCAAAGGAAATTAATGAATGTCCCACATTCCTTAGCAGACACCTGTCTTTTCAAACTAAGACAGGAGGAAACCTCTTATCTCACAAAATAGATCTTCCAGATGCTCAAGAGCTCACATCCTATCTCTGCATACCCTACCCCCACCGTGCAGGGTGGTATATCTCAGTGGTACAGAAATAACCAGTAGAAGAGCCGATTTAGTTTCTGCTTGTTGCTCCAAACTAACACGGATCTACAAGCACTGCTGTTCAGCTTTTGCAGAAGAGGTAATAGGATACAGCCCCAGCCCATAGCTGGCATGGGGAGGCAGCAGAGAGTGAGGGCAAGGGGGCAAGTAAATTCTTTGATTTGCTCATGTCTGAGCTGTGCTGCTGATTTTCTGCATGGGTGGTCTTACAGGTATGGCTACTAATCTCCCTCAGAGTAAGTGCTTGGATCTGTACCCATGTAAATACTTTGTCTGATTTCACTTGGAAATCCTGATGGGAGTGATGTGGAAAGGCCATTCACTAAGTGGCTTTTTTCCAAGTCCTGTTTCATTCCTCTGCATTTAGCAAACAAGCATAAGGCCACTTTCATCCATGCTTGTCCTGAGGATCCTTCAGCTCTCACTTCATGGCTGAATGAGCAGTTTAACATACTGGTCCCTCACTAAGGTTTGTGAAACTGTTTGCTCTTCCCCTGATTAATCTGGTTTCTTCTAGAAGAAGTTCCCCATGATTATTGTTTAGCTTGCAGCAGCTATGCCAGTTCAGTGCTTTTGAAATTATGGATTCTGTTTATAGGTTACCAAAATTCCACTAGGAATACATTCAATACTCTAGTTTTTGTAAAATCCTTCTCTATTTATAAGTAACTCATAAGTGCTTATAACTTGTAAGTAACTTATAAGTACTTATAACTCAGGGCAGTTCAGGATCTCCCTTCAAAATACAACAAATGCCTATTTCTGCAGAAATAAATTACTGTCTAATGATTTCAACATCCAAAATGCTACACTTAAATGAGTGGCTATATGTATTGTAAATTCAGATACTTTTCTATTTATAGTGCGTTTATTTATGCCTGAGATGCATTTAAATATAAATTGCCGTACTTAATGCCAAGTTTTATAACATGTCATTCACAATCCATTAAGTATTTTATTACATATATTGTAGAAGAAATAAATTTATAGTCCCCATTTATAGTATAAATAAGGAATGATGAAAAGCACAATAAAAATGTCTTACTTTTTGGGTTTTGTGGAGGTTTACTGCTAGAGCATAGTTACCAGTCATGTTTTAATGTTTTACTATAATAAAAGACATGATCTGAGTGCAGTAATATATGTAAAATTAAAAGAAGCCCTACTAAAATGACAGAAGCTTTCCTATTCAGACACAAACAATTACAGACTTAGCATATTCTCAGTTGCTTTCTAGGCTGTAGGAGCATGTGGAAATAAATTTTGCTTTGTTAATTTTAAAGCATTTGCCAGGTGCTTCTTCATAGAAGGTTTCCAGAACATACTTCACTTTGTTGATAATGGGGGAAAAACACACACACAAAAACTTTATTCCTTGCATCCATTTTCCTAGGTCATCCATGACCAACTATGTTTCTTTTCCCTTGCTTTCTGACTATAAGTCAGGAATCAGCAAGGAAATAAAAACTTTCCTCTTCATGTTTGGTTTGAGGGTTTTTTGGTTTTTTTCCCAGTTACCTCTCAAAATTTCATTTCCTATTACTGGCTAGAAAAAAAAATAGTATTTTGGGGAAAAATTTCTTATGTCATGCTGTCCTTAGAAATGCTGTCTTCACAGTTCCTCAGTGTCTTTCCAAACAAGTACAGAAGAGAAGACAATCTTCTTAGCACATATATGGGGGAATTCTCATTGTTTTAAAAGAAAAAAGAAAATTTGGAAAGCACCAAAGCCAATAAACACTTTGAAAAAATATTGCCATATGTTTTGACGATCTCTCCACTAGAACCAAAAATCTGGGCAAGACAGAGCGTTGAGAATGTGAAAGGATATTTTTTGATCAGTTGATCAGTTCAGGTCTTGATCTGACCCCTAGTCTGTCTTGCCCTTTCCAGATGCTTTCACATTGCTAAGTCCTCAGTCAGTCTGTGTTCAGCTGCTGTTATTTCAAACCACACAAGCCTGAGTGAAATTCAATCAAGCACACCTGAGCAGATCTCCATAGCAGTCTCTGACATTAAGTTACTGTCTCAGCTGGTTGTTATGGGAAGTGGGAACCAAACCTTGACTCATGGCATTACCGGCATCAGTCTTTCCATTTTCTGTCCCTGGAATATTTGAGTGTCTCTCACTAGGGCAGAAGGTTTGAAGGCAGGATGACCCCAAAGACAAATGATCCCATAATAACAGAGGGAAAAGAGAGGGAGAAGTGACTTTCACAGAGCAAACACTGCCTCTGTGATAAAAGCACGAAGATAATGCTGATCTCTGGAGCACTATTTTTTAACTAATGCACATAAATCTAAAACTGCTTTCTTGGAGACTTAAAAGGAAAGTAGGCAATCCTGAAAGATGGTGAGGCATAAGTCCCTGGATTTCTAATGTTATGGTTTTAAGAAAATTTAAAGGTATTTAAGCAATTTTCCTAATAGAAAACAGTTTGAAAGCATACCTTTAAGCTAAAACAGACCTTTGTGACACAAAACCATCAGAAGTTAAAACACTCCTGAATTCCATAATCTTTTTTGTTGTTTGGTTTTGTTTTCTTTTTCAAAGCATGAATCTTCCTTTCATTAAGTAAAGGGTAAACAAAGGCACAGAGAAACTAAGCAAGTATACCAATCTTACAGTGAAGTAAATAAAACCACAGAAACAGCAAAGTCCCAGTTCTTAGCCATACACACTCACCAAGAATTGAACCCTGAGTCGTGCTCCAACTTATCTACCAGTTTTATTTTTACTGGGATGTACTACTAATAGTATTGCCTTTTTAATTTTGTAGATAGAATGAGAAGTTGGAGAACTTCATCAAGACCATTTTCTTTTGCAACTTGTCAGGTACATCTTATCTTTATGTAGTAACAGAAAATATTTATTTTAAGGAAAGAGAAAAATTACAGCTTATAAAGAGATTGTTACATGGAAATAAATCAGTGCCTTCATACTGGTATCACTATGATAGCTATTTCAGCTTACCCCATTAATGCTACTTTCTTTATCAATTTCTTAACAAATTCAATTTGTTATAATGTTTCTTTAATATTTCCACTGGGTTGGTACTTGAAATTCCTTTGTCCAGTCTGTTTCCTCTCTGTTACAAGATGCCCTTGATCTGTTCCAACTTACTTCCTCTCATCCTTAACTCTTGAAATACATTGCTATCTTAGGCTATCCAATCCCATGCTCACAGTGACCACTCTAAAGAGAGGGCTTAATCACAAAGGTTTTTCTGGGTTGCATCAAACAAGTAGGCTGCTTCCTAAATAACTTAGCAGCAATTACCACAGAAGAAGAAGACAAAGAAGATGAAGATGAAGAAGAAGGTAAAAACCAACATCCAAAAAAGCAAAAAAACCCAATAGCTTGGTTCAGTGGCTACATCTCAACTTCCTGTGTGCATTCTTCCAAACCTGGATGTTACAAAGCACTAGAATGAGAGCTGTGGAAGCGAACTGCTTTCCTCTCCAGGTCCATGCAAGGTGCATCATGCTCTGGCAGCGATTTATTTTTTTCCCCTTCATTCTCCTCTGGCAGCAGGTATGGTCTCTGCAGCAGAGATCACACAACTCACGTCATCCCAAACAGCTGCAGCTTTGTTTGTGCCTGAGGGCAATGCCTGTAATCACAAAGGCTTAATTAAACATCACCCCTCTGCACTTCAGTAAATTCATAAGATACGATACTACCTACATGCCTCTGGTTAACAGCAGTTGGAAAAGGTAATAACAAAAAGCCCACATTAATCTCTTTGCCCTTGCTCCCTTAGTGGTACTGTACCTTTAAATTTAGCTGAGTCAACCCTCTTTCCTCAAGGAAAAAAGGCTGAAAAGTCTGAACTTATTCCAGAAGACCCCCACAGGAGTCAGTGGTGAAGACTTCTTGAGGCAATGTTTTTATCATCCTTTTGCAGCTAGAAAATGCCAAAAGATAAGCTATTGAAATTCGCAGTGCAACTCCTGCTTTGTGAAGTCAGTTTCTTTCCTACCCTAAACAAATCATGTCAGGCACAGAAAAGCAAAAGGATCCAAAGGACCAAGCCCTCCAGTGACAATCCTACTTGAGTAAAAGCTCAAGGAAGAACCAGGTAGGAATGATTTCTCACAAGGTGGGCATTAAACCTGCACGGCAACAACAGCCCTGAGATCATTCAAGTATCAGGGGGTGCAGTTAAGTATCTTTCTCCCACAGCTATTGCCTTGGTCCTGCTCAATGCTTTCTCTGGTTTAAAGGAGAGAAACAAACAGGGTTGTCAGGAATTACATTAGTAATTTCTTGGGGCCGGGGGAGTGAGCCTGATTCAGAGAAAAGACACAAAAACTCAGTGGAGGGAAATGACAGACCTGACAGACCTCTCTTGCCACATTCTCATACAAAATCTTCATTCCACTAGAATTATTATGAAGGCACAGAATAAAATTTAAGTCAGTCAAAAAGTTATTGTTATTTTTTCACCACTGGTGTTAGGACAAAAGACAAGTCTTGGATAAATGGTAAATATATTTATTGCACTGGGGTTTCCATATTTTCCATTTGTAAAAGGAGAAAGCATTCATTCATTGCCTTGGGTCTATTAGGACATAGAAGAGACTGTTCATTCAATTCCAGAAACTCAAAATCTTCTTTTATTCTAACTAAGAATTATGCTTCAAAATGTTACTCCTCTAGAATGCTCTAGGAGCACAAACTGTAATGGGGATCACAGAGAACACTGATATCCTGTACAAAACAACAGCCTCTTAACCAATCCCACTCATCTAGAGATGTAACAAGGGATAACAAGAAGAAAGGGAAAAGCTGAAGTAATAGCTGCTCTATGGCCATTTTCTGCCTTGATGAGCCAGGGAAAACCAAGAGTAAATAACAGCAGAAGGCAGTCTCACCACCACTGCAGATGCAACATATCCAGGGTTTTGCTTGTAACCCTGCAGGATTTTGTATGTGACCAGTCTCATTACTGTGACTATGAAGCACGGACAGACAACTCTTCAACTAATGAAAGTTGGAAAGAGTGTGTTTATTACAGTGCTGGACACACGAGAGTAACCTCCCAAAGACGTGTCAAAAAGTCACAAACTCCTGCTCTCTTTTTATCCAAAAAGGTTTAACACATTCAGATGGTTTCCAGGATGGTTTATACGGCATCTATTACATAAACATTAGCTCTCACCTCGTATTATAATTAGCTGAATGTGCATTACAGCTGCGCAATTGTCCTCTTTAATTTGGTTCCTCTGAAGAGGAAGTAAGACACCTTCCTCATGGTAAACTCTTCAACCATGGTAAGTTGGCAGGGCTTCTTGGCCTGTTGGTCACAGTCCAAACCTCCTTTAATTCTTAGAAATCTGTGTTATTTATGGTTCCTGCATTCTTACAATACTTTGTATATTACCTGTCATTCCCAACCTTGTTTCAGTCATTCCCACTTGGTATCAATTAGTTTCCTTGTTAAGCTCTAATCACAGTATATGATCTTTGCTAACTACATTTCTAACTTAACCCCTTAATTCATTTAAGCTCTTAATTAAAATATATATAGTATTCACCATCTTAGTTGCATTCCTAGCTCAACCCCTTGACTCAGTCAGAAATGCAGACCTAGGCACTAGTCCTATTCCACAGGATAGAAATTCACAGAACTGGTGTTAAGAGGGCTGGGCACGCGAGGCAACACCTGTTTTAACAACAACAATCTCACATCCATTACTTAAATTCTCCAAACTCCACCACAGGAAGTAGGAATAAGGGCTTCAGGGCTTTTTTAGAGCACATCCAACAGGAGCTGTATAAGGACAGGTGTCCTGTGGTCCCTTTGGGAGTTGGCAGGAAGGAATCCCAAATCAACAGCTGGTGGTTCTGCTAACTAGAAGAGACTTTCCCATTTTAACCCCTCTCCTGCATCATTTAGTTCTATTTCTTCCAATTAAACTTTTTAATTTTGGAGCAGTGTTAATGAGATCCTTTCCTGAACACCTGCAGTTATCTCAGGGATCTTTAAATGTTCCCCTTGTAAGCCATTACCCTCAGAGCTGCACATGAATGAGATCCCCTGCACTTATAGAACCCTTCTTGCTCTCTTGAATGCAATTGGCCCAATTTCTGACTTCAAAAATCAAACAAAAATGACCCAAATGAACACTTAAGCCCAAACACTGCAGAATCTCCTGTCACTAATACACTAGGCAAGCTCCCCCATTCTCCTCATGGGTCACAAAATCAGGGGGTATAAGTCATGTGGGCAGTCCCAAAGCTGGGAGCCATTTGTTGGTCACACCACTATTCATAATACTCAACATTCCTGGGCCTCCTTTCATTTATACACTTTAAAATACATAAGCACTTAAATCCTAGCCTCTTGATTCCCTGGTGGTATTAAGAGAACTCCTTCGGAACAGACAACAAACTGGTTGGCCAAAAGCCCAGGTCCCCAAGAAAACCACATCAATAAATATGAAAAGTTGGAGGAAGGAGGAAAAAATAAAAGAAGAAAAGAAAAGAAAAGAAAAGAAAAGAAAAGAAAAGAAAAGAAAAGAAAAGAAAAGAAAAGAAAAGAAAAGAAAAGAAAAGAAAAGAAAAGAAAAGAAAAGAAAAGAAAAGAAAAGAAAAGAAAAGAAAAGAAAAGAAAAGAAAAGAAAAGAAAAGAAAAGAAAAGAAAAGAAAAGAAAAGAGAAAAAAGAAAACGTTGACTTTTCTTTTGCTGGAGTCTTCCAAATGTTAGCTTTTAAACAAGGCTACTGAGAAACACCTAAAGGTCTCTCCTCTACCTCTCTCCAAAAGAGATTTCAGCTTTGCCCTTGCAGCAAGTATTTTTGATTCTGGTCATTCTGCCTTTATTGAAAAAAGTACACTCTACTATCAAAAAATTACTACTTGAAGTATATTACTTGTGTCACCAGAGACATGGTTCAGAGCTCTCTCGTATCTCCAGGTTTCACTGCTTTCTGGATGCATATTTAAGCCTCTGTCCAAGTCAGACTACTGACACTGGTGTTACCTGTACTTTCTGAAGAGTTGTGTTATCTGTCCAGACTGCATTGATTAAGGGATGTCTGGACTTGAACATGATTGCATTAAGGCAGATAACGGTTAATGAGGAACAGATTTTATTGCTCTGGACATTTCTTTCCCTTCCCTATCTCCTTACTTACAAGGCAGGATGTGCATTCCATTTATTTTTTACTGAAAAATAACTACTTGATTTTGTAGCTGAAATATGGTTTAAAGCCATAGAAAAGTGTTAAATGGTTAAAAAGACATCTAATAAAACTAAAACTATTAGATTATTAAGTCTACATTTGAAGTAATACATAATTAGAAAGATGTAGCTGACAGATTTGTTTTTTGCCTCTTCAAAAAGCAAAGTGATGGGACGTACACAAAGAAAATAAGTAAATATGAACACTATCGAAATACTGATCTTTTAGTTCAGACAGTTTAGGAGCCTGTGGCACTCATATCTAAGTAGTAAACAAAATCACTGGTTTTAGAACATTATGTGAAAAATTACCACTCAACAACCTATTAGCTATTTTGCTCTTTAATCTAGCATTATGCACATTACCTTTTCCCAGGCATCATGTGCATATCAGATGTTTACATGCAGAGATGGGAAAAAATGTATCTCAAATTTTAAAAAGCAGGAACTTGTTCATTGGCCATGCAGAGTAGTCACAGAGAGAAAGGGATGAACCATGTAATTGCTTCTCAAGCAATACATGCTAAATAGTACTGACTAATAGTATATAGTTAATATAGACTAATAGCAAGAATAATAGTGGATCAAACATATAAGCCCAGGGCTTTTAAGCTCCCATTTGTTTCATCTTTAGGAACAGCTGTCCATGTGCATACAAAGTATTTTTCCCAAAAATATGTGCTGATCAAATTCCTAATTACACAATATTAACAAATACCATTATAAAACTTTCTCTTTGCATAGAGTAAAAAATATACTATTTTAACTTTGTGGCCCATAAACAAAAAACCCCCAAACACACTTTTTATTCAGGCCAAGAGAACGGTTTCTTCATTGACAAGAGACTGACAATATAATGTATTTGCAAATAAATGTAACAATGTCCAGAGCTAAAGTGCACCAAATTGTGGAAGTAAAATTATCTTCTGTATTGAACTGCAAAGGTGTTGTACAATCTTTATGACAGCCAAATATTCCAAAGAAAGAGTATTAACAAAAGAAATAGTTCTTAAGTTGCCTAAGAAAGTATCAAGCTTCTCGGCTGCTTGGTCATATGCAGCTATTTTCATACAACTTGGAGTTCCACATGTTGACACTTCTGTTGAAGAAAAAAATCAGCACTCTAAGATCATATGAAAGGAATTTTAGTTTGAAAATATTCTTTTAAAGATTCTTGAGAACTTTTCTGCTTCTTTTTTGGAGACCAAGATGATAAATGATGTAGACTATTTTCTACAGCTCCAGTTGCAGACATCCTTGCTCAGTTTCTGCTGAATACAATTATTGCACATTTTGAAAAGATGACACCCAGCTTAGATGGGGTTAATCTCATATATTACATGTCAAGCCACTGCACAGATATCCTGACTTGCAAGTAGAAAGCCAATGTCTGATACTTGGAACAACAGAGCCAGTGTCTGGTACTTGGAACAACTTCTCTATTAAAAATTGCCTAGTCTATAAAAATTAAAAAGCACCTTTTTTTTGACAGTCAAATGTTTGTTTTCTTGAAACTTATTGAAGTTAAGAAATGTGCAAACTTTTTGCCATTTATGGCAGGGGAATACTTTTAAGCTTCTGGACTGGCTTGAATTTCTCCTGCATACACTGACCTGGCTGAGGACCAGACCCACCAGTGCCACCCTCTCAGTGGCACCCCTCCCAGTGGGACGCCATGGGCTTGGCCAGCACAGGATCCACCAACCTGTGCAGTTCTGGGAAAGATTAATGGAGACCATGGAGAAGAAACAAAAAGGAAACTGCAAACGTGTAATTAACCTTTCTGATTAAGCATTGGAAATTGTTCCTGCAGAAAGTTGTACTATTAGTCACATCATTATTTTTAATCAGCTTGATTTCTAAGCTTTTCTGCTGGAGTAGGAAAGCCCATCCAGAACTGTGCACATAAGAATTTGTTGTATAGCACTACAAGGCTTTATTTGGTTGTGTTTTTTTACAAGCCTTAAAATTTGTGAGACTTCACAGATATACCCAGAATTGGTGGCTTGATTATTTAAACATCGCTTTTCTCTCCTTCCCAAGTCGAGAGCCACAACTTCAAGCCCTGCAGCTCAAGAAGAGAGCTCAGTGCATGCAAAATAAGCTTTTTTGTCTTGACTCTGGTCAAATCATGCCACAGAAATCCCAAGTCTTCTGTAGACAGCAAATGATTGTTCTTTTGTCAGGCAATGCTCCTTCTGACCAGCTCTCAACACACCAGAACAAATCAGCTTCAAGTTACACTATTAAAATTAAGGCACTCTCCTACCACTTCCAGATTTCATAACTATAAACATATAAACAATAACTATAAACATATAATCATGTAACTATAAACATATAAACAATAAGTATAAACATATAAACATGGAACTATAAACATATAAACAATAACTATAAACTTATAAACATGGAACTATAAACATATAAACAAAACCTATAAACATATAACAATGGAACTATAAACATACAAACAATAACTATAAACATATAACCTATATATAAACATATAAACAATAACTATAAACATGGAACTAGAAACATATAGACAATAGCTATAAACATATAAACATGGAACTATAAACATACAAACAATAACTATAAATATGGAACTATAAACATATAATCATGGAACTATAAACATATAAACAATAACTATAAACATATAACCATGGAACTATAAACATATAAACAATAATTATAAACACATAAACAATAAATATAAACATATAAACAATAACTATAAATATGGAACTATAAAATTATAAACAATAAATATAAACATATAAACAATAACTATAAACATGGAACTATAAACATATAAACATATAAACAATAACTATAAACATGGAATTAAAATATATGTAAACATGGAACTATAAATATGTAAACATGGAACTATAAACATATGAACAATAACTATAAACATATAAACAATAACTACAAACATATAAACAATAACTATAAAGATGGAACTATAAACATATAATCATGGAACTATAAACATATAAACAATAACTATAAACATATAATCATGGAACTATAAACATATAGACAATAACTATAAACATATAAACATGGAACTATAAACATGGAACTATAAACATATAAACATATAAACAATAACTATAAACATGGAATTATAAATATGTAAACATGGAAATATAAACATATAAACAATAACTATAGACATATAAACATGGAACTATAAACATATAAACAATAACTATAAACATGGAACTATAAACATACAAACAATAACTATAAACATATAAACAATAACAATAAACATGGAACTATAAACATATAAACATACAAACATGGAACTATAAACATATAAACAATGACTATAAACATATAAACAATAACTATAAACATACAAACAATAACTATAAACATACAAACAATAACTATAAACATATAAACATGGAACTATAAACATATAAACATGGAACTATAAACATACAAACAATAACTATAAACCTATAAACAATAACTATAAACATATAAACATGGGAGTATAAATATATAAACATGGAACTATAAACATATAAACAATAACTATAAGCATATGAACATGGAACTATAAACATATAAACAATAACTATAAACATATAAACAATAACTACAAACATATAAACATGGAACTATAAACATGGAACTATAAACATACAAACAATAACTATAAACATTTAAACTATATATAAACATATAAACAATAACTATAAACATGGAACTATAAACATATAAACAATAACTACAAACATATAAACAATAACTATAAATATGGAACTATTAACATATAATCATGGAACTATAAACATATAAACAATAACTATAAACATATAACCATGGAACTATAAACATATAGACAATAAATATAAACATATAAACATGGAACTATAAACATGGAACTATAAACATATAAACATATAAACAATAACTATAAACATGGAATTATAAATATGTAAACATGGAACTATAAATATGTAAACATGGAACTATAAACATATAAACAATAACTACAAATATATAAACAAAAACTATAAATATGGAACTATAAATATGTAAACATGGAACTATAAACATATAAACAATAACTATAAGCATATAATCATGGAACTATAAACATATAAACGTATAAACATGGAACTATAAACATATAAACAATAACTATAGACATATAAACATGGAACTATAAACATATAAACAATAACTATAAACATGGAACTATAAACATACAAACAATAACTATAAACATATAAACAATAACAATAAACATGGAACTATAAACATATAAACAATGACTATAAACATATAAACAATAACTATAAACATACAAACAATAACTATAAACATACAAACAATAACTATAAACATATAAACATGGAACTATAAACATGGAACTATAAACATACAAACAATAACTATAAACCTATAAACAATAACTATAAACATATAAACATGGGAGTATAAACATATAAACATGGAACTATAAACATATAAACAAGAACTACAAACATATAAACATGGAACTATAAACATATAAACATGGAACTATAAACATATAAACATGGAACTATAAACATAGAACTATAAACATACAAACAATAACTATAAACATTTAAACTATATATATAAACATATAAACAATAACTATAAACATGGAACTATAAACATATAAACAATAACTATAAACATATAAACAATAACTACAAACATATAAACAATAACTATAAATATGGAACTATGAACATATAATCATGGAACTATAAACATATAAACAATAACTATAAACATATAACCATGGAACTATAAACATATAGACAATAACTATAAACATATAAACATGGAACTATAAACATGGAACTATAAACATATAAACATATAAACAATAACTATAAACATGGAATTATAAATATGTAAACATGGAACTATAAATATGTAAACATGGAACTATAAACATATAAACAATAACTATAAACATATAAACGTATAAACATGGAACTATAAACATATAAACAATAACTATAAACATATAAACATGGAACTATAAACATATAAACAATAACTATAAACATGGAACTATAAACATACAAACAATAACTATAAACATATAAACAATAACAATAAACATGGAACTATAAACATATAAACATATAAACAATAACAATAAACATGGAACTATAAACATATAAACGTATAAACATGGAACTATAAACATATAAACAATAACTATAAACATGGAACTATAAACATACAAACAATAACTATAAACATACAAACAATAACTATAAACATATAAACATGGAACTATAAACATATAAACAATAACTATAAACATGGAACTATAAACATACAAACAATAACTATAAACATATAAACAATAACAATAAACATGGAACTATAAACATATAAACGTATAAACATGGAACTATAAACATATAAACAATAACTATAGACATATAAACATTGAACTATAAACATATAAACAATAACTATAAACATGGAACTATAAACATATAAACAATGACTATAAACATATAAACAATAACTATAAACATACAAACAATAACTACAAACATACAAACAATAACTATAAACATATAAACATGGAACTATGAACATATAAACATGGAACTATAAACATATAAACAATAACTATAAACATATGAACATGGAACTATAAACATATAAACAATAACTATAAACATATAAACAATGACTACAAACATTTAAACTATATATAAACATATAAACAATAACTATGAACATGGAACTATAAACATATAAACAATAACTATAAACATATAAACAATAACTACAAACATATAAACAATAACTATAAATATGGAACTATAAACATATAATCATGGAACTATAAACATATAAACAATACCTATAAACATATAACCATGGAACTATAAACATATAGACAATAAATATAAACATATAAACATGGAACTATAAACATGGAACTATAAACATATAAACATATAAACAATAACTATAAACATGGAATTATAAATATGTAAACATGGAACTATAAATATGTAAACATGGAACTATAAACATATAAACAATAACTATAAACATATAAACGTATAAACATGGAACTATAAACATATAAACAATAACTATAAACATGGAACTATAAACATACAAACAATAACTATAAACATATAAACAATAACAATAAACATGGAACTATAAACATATAAACATATAAACATGGAACTATAAACATATAAACAATGACTATAAACATATAAACAATAACTATAAACATACAAACAATAACTATAAACATACAAACAATAACTATAAACATATAAACATGGAACTATAAACATATAAACGTGGAACTATGAACATATAAACACGGAACTATAAACATACAAACAATAACTATAAACCTATAAATAATAACTATAAACATATAAACATGGGAGTATAAATATATAAACATGGAACTATAAACATATAAACAATAACTATAAACATATGACCATGGAACTATAAACATATAAACAATAACTATAAACACATGAACATGGAACTATAAACATATAAACAATAACTATAAACATATAAACAATAACTACAAACATATAAACATGGAACTATAAACATATAAACATGGAACTATAAACATATAAACATGGAACTATAAACATGGAACTATAAACATACAAACAATAACTATAAACATTTAAACTATATATAAACATATAAACAATAACTATAAACATGGAACTATAAACATATAAACAATAGCTATAAACATATAAACAATAACTACAAACATATAAACAATAACTATAAATATGGAACTATAAACATATAATCATGGACCTATAAACATATAAACAATAACTATAAACATATAACCATGGAACTATAAACATATAGACAATAACTATAAACATATAAACATGGAACTATAAACATGGAACTATAAACATATAAACATTTAAACAATAACTATAAACATGGAATTATAAATATTTAAACATGGAACTATAAATATGTAAACATGGAACTATAAACATATAAACAATAACTGTAAACATATAAACAATAACTACAAACATATAAACAAAAACTATAAATATGGAACTATAAACATATAAACAATAACTATAAACATATAACCATGGAACTATAAACATATAGACAATAACTACAAACATATAAACATGGAACTATAAACATGGAACTATAAACATATAAACATATAAACAATAACTATAAACATGGAATTATAAATATGTAAACATGGAACTATAAAACGCTCTCAGGCACAGGGTGGGATTTTTGGAGTCTCCTATGCAAGCCCAGGGGTTGGACTCGAGGATCTTGATGTGTCTCTTCCCATTCAGTAGTGTATTCCATCATTCTATGGAATGCATATCATATCTCCATCTTTAGTAAATTGCCTTGAAATATGCTTTACTAATTTGGCAATACTGTGATTTTATATTTTCAGTAACTCTTTTCCCCATCAAATTCTTTTGATATGTTTGTTATTACATGGAGTATGTCACTGCTTCAGAAATCTCTTTGTGGAGGTTGTAGGAAGTTGAAACCACTAGAGACTGTGATCAAGTAAGGTCATAGCAGCAGTTACAGTGCTGATCAAATGCACTTTTTACATCCTTATTCACTTCTCAAGTGTGGTATCAGAAGCTGCTTCAAAAGAGCAGGAGGATGGAACTTCTCTTAGACACTTTTGCAGTGCATATCTACCAGATATAAAAAATCTTTCTAAAGCAACGTTAGAAATAAAAAATGCTAGGCTTTGCTATAGCTTTTTATTATTGTCTCCAGTAAAAATTTTCAAGAGATACTTTCACTGGCTTCTTTTAGCATCTCATTTCTGCCTAAGAAGGTGATGTATAAGAAAGAAGTATAACTTTTGGACAATTACAGTTCTGAAGTCAGCACATTCTGTTCAGTTTCACTGAGTGAGAAGGACCTTAAATAAGCTCTCGCTCCCCTTTTGATCATGATGTTAGAATGAGCCCAAAATCTAGCCAGCTCTCCTCTAGTTTGAGCTACGTGTGAACATGAGGACCCACTGTAGAAATTCCCCTTGTGGGCAGTGCTCACATCTTTGCTCCCAGAAAATGGAGACTGATACTATTTGTATATCACTGTTTAGGCAACTGTTCAGGCTGCTGTTGTAGATACCACACAGGTGTTCAGAACAAAAATTAGGCTTCAACTCCACAGGCTGTAAAAGTTCTCTGCAAGTTACAGAACGTAGCTTGAAAGAGAATGAAGTTCAGGATGCCCAGTGGATTAAGCAAATTCTAAGACAAACTGCTGCTAGGTGATCCCTGTAGTTTATTACTGTGTATTCTACAGACAGAGGTACTAACTGGCTGTGGGGAACAGATACTGCACAGAGTCTGATTTATTCTGGTTCCACCATTGTTCTATAGCAGCAGTACAAGAGTCACAGGAGGGTGGAAGACTCACAGAAAGCTGAAACTATTTTAGATCAATGAAGCAGCGTTATTTTCCTTTTTCACAAGTGCCATGCTAGATGAAATACCTTTATTTTTAGGTTTTAATGTTGGATTTGTAACTTACAGGGACTCCAGTGAACCATACCACGTGCTTTTGCTTACACTGAGGAATGGCAAAGCTTCTGTAGGAGCCTTGAATCCAGAAATGTTTGGCCATTGCCATCAGCATCCCAGGCCCTTTGCTTTTTCTAGAGGTAGGAAATGGTGCAACATGCTCTCTTCAGCAGACTCATAAAGAATAAAGGAAGAGTGTTTATGGTGCAATTCAGTACTCCTTGAATTGCTGAACATGTTGACAGGGAGAAGCTTGTCAGTGAACCAGTGGTGAATATCCAGCACAAACAGATGGCTGATCTGGATTCAGCTCTGTGCTGTAAAGCACACAACAGTTCTCTCTCTTTTCTCCTGATGATGTCAGATGAGTGATGGGGCTGTGCACAGCAGCCTCTGAGTGCCTGCATCTTCACCAAAACTGCCTGGCCTTTTGCTGTAGGTGCAGAGATTATTTCTTCCCCTCCTTTGCCAGACCACACAAGACAGACTTGCCTCCTGCAATCTTGTTGTGCTGGGATTCAGCTTGCGAGGGCTCTTCTGAGGAGTGAAGGAAGGAGACAGAATATTAGCATACAGCTATTTCCACTTTTACTGCTGAGGATAGACTCAGCCTTCCTGACTGCCCTGCAGGAGAACAGAGGTGTTTGATCAGGGACTTTGCACTGCTGTGCAGAGCTCAGCCTCAGGTGAGTGTTCAGGAGGAAGTGCTGGGTGCAGCAGCATGTTGTGAATGCAAACCTCTGTGTGCTGCTGAGATCTGCACACGTGCACACACCCCCCTTTCACTAAAGAGTTCAGGAGACATTTGAGCTTTCCTTCTTTCCCTCCCTTCCTTCCCCTTCTGAGACCAGCCCAGTGGCAAAACTAAATTCAGGTTTTAGGAGCTGGCTCAGCTGTACCATGCAGTATTGATGCAGTGGAGTGGGCAAAGTCTGTGTGTGCATTCAGTTGACAGCCCACAGCAAGAGGTTCACCCTACAGGCTGTAGGGCTCTCATGGGAAAAGGAGAGGCACAGTCGAGGTTCTGCCAGGCTGTTCTCTCAGATGTGGTCTTAGTGCCTTGCCAAGACACCCTCGCAGCTCTTTCTACTAGGTACCTCTTTTTTCCAAACAGTTTTCAAATGTTTCCATTCCAAAAGGCCCTCAAACAAACCGAAAACCCCAAATCCCAGCCTTCTTGAAAATGTTTGCCAAGTTTACCAAAGAAGGAAGATGGTTTCAGCTGAACGTTCCTTTATTTGTTGTAAATAAATCAAATGTTGACTACATGAACATCTCTCACTTCTCTTGTTTACAGCCTACACTGGCAGTTAAGCTCTTAGAAACTTTCAAGTAAACCTCATCTGCAGAAATCTTTCCTTTTGACAGGCTCTGAAAATGTCCAGGTTTTTTTGTTTGGTGGTTATGTCGGTGGACTTTTTTTGCATAATGTATTGGGTACCTTCCTGAAGGAGTTTACATACCTGTTAAAATAAGTGCACTCAGAGATGCCAACAGAAAAAGATGCATAAGTATATAGTTTATTTATGCAGGTTGCAGTCTAATAAAAACCCAGTCTCTTTATGTTGCCATGTTTGTGAATATTTATCATCATAAGCAAGTGGCAGAGAGAGGCTTGACTGAGGAAGTTATTGTCACCGATAGAAAACAACGTCCTGAGAGAAAACAGGTTCTTGTAAAGTCCCAGGTAAAAGCTGTTGTCAGTTTCCTCTGTGTCTCTCAAGTGGCCCTGAGCAAAACCAGCCCCATAAATTAAGGTGCTCGAGGACAGTATGTAAGAGAACAGACATTCTGCCAGCTCCCCTTGGGTGCCCAGTAAGGATCCCCTCATTTTCTCTGATAGCAGCTGGGTGAGCTAATTGTGAGGCTGAGGAAGCATCAGCAGGCTGCAAGAAATCATCAGTCACCTCCGCATCCACCTGCTAATTCTGAGTGCATTTAAGCAAAGCTGTTGCTCTCAGCCGTGCGGTGCAGAACACAGACAAGTTCAAGGCTCTGCATGTAAACAGCAGATGTGTGTCAGTAACTAAAAACACAGCCCTCTCTTCCAGCACCAAACCAAGACAGAAGAGCAGCAAGAGCAGCTGGAAACAGGCTTTGCTTCCATGATTTTCCCAGGCACGCGCAGCTTGACGCGCCAAGTTGATCCAGCTCTTTGAAACCACTCATTGTGTGCTGGAGTGAGTCTAAGGGGTGTGAAGCCTTCACTTCAAATATAGAACAGCAATTGATGCTGGATCAAGCATAATAGGAAGGTTGGATGAGCCACTGAGAGAAACTGTGGTACAAAGGAAACTCTTTAGGGAAAATAAAAATGTAGATGATCACGTTTGAATCACTGTGCAAATTTATATTGAATCGGTATTTTGACTGAGGAAGTGTCTTCCAGGTTTTTCACCTGATTTAGGAGCTCTAAAGATGGTTTAGTTTTATAGTTTATAGTTTTCAGGCATTGCTTGGGTAAAGCATTTTTAAAAAGTGCTGCTACGTCAAGTCTTCAAAATCAGCCTTGCCTATTGTGTGCTTCATAAACCTTTATCATTACTCTCTGAGCTCCATAAACAGTGGGATGAGTCTGTACAGAGAGAGCAGGAACAGGTCGGTCATTTGTGGTCACACTGAGCAGGGCTTGACTCTGCATGGACTTCCCTGGAAATCTCAATCCACCCAAGAGGGCGAGGCAAAGATTTCTGCCAAACTTGAGCCAGAGAGAGGAAATCTGCTCATTATTTTTGGTCAGGCAGTGGAGGGATATCTGTACTGTCATGCTGTTGATGTTCAGGCTGTCTCTGTGCTGGTTTGGGCTGCTGTAGAGTTAGTGTTCTTCTTCTTTGGATTTGTGCTGGAAGCAGTGTTGGTAGCACAGGGACGCCTTGGGCATTGCTGAGCAGAGCTCACACAGAGCCAAGGCCTCCTCTGGCCTCACTGACCCCACCAGGGAGGGGCTGGGAGGGGACAGAGCCAGGACAACTGAGCCCAAGGGAGCCAAGGGAGATCCCAGCCCAGGTGGGGCCACGCTCAGCACACACAGCTGGGGGCAGGAGAAGGAAGTGGGGACATGGAGACACCTGCCCGTCCATGGGCAGTACAGGTTGAATTCCTTGTTCAGTTTTCCTGCAGGTGCAGCTGTTGCTTTACCTATTAAAATGTCTGTATCTCAGCCCTGAGTTTTCTCACTGCTACTCATAAAATTCTCTCCCCATCCCACCAGGGGCAAATGAGTTGGTGGCAGTGTGGGGCTGAGCCATGACAGTCTCTGAAGGGCAGCCTCAGGATATCTCACCAGAGTGTTTCAGGCTGAGGGGAAAAAAAAATAGGTTATTTGGCACCTGCAAACAATACTTTTTTCTTTGTTGTGAGTTATCAATACCTGACTGAAGTACGACAATTCCTGCAATTGCTTAGGGAAGGAAAAGGGGAAATGAAATGTATAGTGAGGAGGAATGAGGATTGAGGATTATAGTTCTGGTTTCCTCCTGAGCACATGGTGCAGAAGGAAAGGAGAATTTGCCAGATGACACACTGGGAGCAGCTGCGCTCACCGGCACTCTGAGAAAGAATGTTGCTGCTTCCACAGATTCGTGCTCTCAGACACTTCCATAGCCCGTCATATGTCATTTTTGGTGCATGTTTATATTGTCAGACAAGCATCCAGGAGTAGCTGTCCATTCTCAAAGCAATTTTCAAGGCTTGATGCATCCTGTGGAATCTGTCTGGCCCATCAGTCAGACTGGACAAGGAAATAGTGTTATGGAAAACAAACACTCCAGTTCCTGTTTGCCTCAGTCCAGCTGGTGAAACTCCATGTGTGTAGGAACACTGGGTCCACATAGAGTGTGCTTGGGACAATGTGCTGCTGAAATCTAGAACAGCAGGGTACAAAGTGTGTGCTCTGCTCATTTCACTGATGGGAACAGAATTTTGCCACTGACTGGACTCTGCACGTGCCCTCTCCTTATTAGAGCTCTTACTGTTTTCCATGCTGGAAGCCTGAGTTGCAGTGTGCCTCTGCAAACCTCCTGTGGCAGCCCCTGCTTGTCACAGCCCTCAGGAATTCCTGCAGCTGGCAGTCCTCCCTAGAAATCCAGTGGCATTTGTACTGTCTTGCAGCACTGCTGCCAAAGTCAGCAGGTACTAGCTGAAGCCAGCCTTGAAACTTGGTGGAATTTTGGAATTGGAATTTTCAAAGCCAAGAGATTCCCTCAGTACTGAGATATGGGCTGCTTCTCTTATTAAATGCAAATACTAGAAATGTAGTATTCAAGTAATAAAAATTTTTTTCAACGCTCCTATGAGAATGTTACCAACATTTCTAGTTTATTACATATAACAGAACAAATACTAGCTGTATCCTGCACTTACCACTTAGAATGCAAGTATCATGAAAGAGGCTTTAAAGTATTACATGTTTTGGTAGCATTTGTGGAAATCAAATGTAATTATTGGAATAATATTATTTTTATATCGAACAAATTTTTTATAGTTGAATAGTATTAATATCAAACTATTTCTCTAATTATCCAGTATTTCCTCTGCACTCATGCAGCTCTGGTGTCACAGAGAGTGAATTAAAGTGAATGTTAAAGTTCACATACACATGCACAATGAAAAGTACACGTTAGATGTGATGCTGCAGAAGGTACTGTTTAATTTTAGCCCCTTAATTGGTCTCTTGGGCTGGAACTGGGCTCCCATGTGTTTGTGTCAGTGCTGTGGGGTCTCAGCTCGCTGCTAGGTGTGCCTCTGATGGGGCAGGGCCCTGGCTCTTGCAGGATGCCAGGTTTTCTCTCCGCTATATGCTGGACTTCCATGGGAGCACTCAAGGTGTACGCTGGCTGCCTGGGGATGCTGGTGTTGGGAATTGGAATTTTGGGAGCAGCCAGCCACTGCAGAGCTCAGGGCTGAGCCCTGTCTGTAACCCAGGTCCTGTGTATAATGGAACTTGCATTTACTTTCACTCGCATCAGCCTTGCAGGACCAAAAGGGGCCTACAAAAAATCCCTGGAGAGAAATTTTTACAAGGACATGTAGTGATAGGACAAGGAGTAATGGCTTCAAACTGAAAGAGGGTAGGTTTAGTTTAGACAACAGAAAGAAATTCTTCCCTGAGGCCCTGGAGTAGGTTGCCCAGAGAGGCTGGGGCTGCCCCATCCCTGAAATTTTCAGGGCCAGGCTGGATGGGGCTTGGAGCAGCCTGGGATAATGGAAGGTGTCCCTACCCATGGCAGGGGTTTTGACACTAAATGAGCTTCAAGGTCTTTTTGAAGCAAAGCCAAACCATTTGAGCATTCTGTGATTTTTGGGCCTCCAGTATAAGTAACTTGCCCAGTCTTCCTGAAATCCCCTATTCTGTGCAGCCAGCATGACCTGCATCATCTGCTTGTTTTTGCTGCCTCTGCCTGCAGCGTCCTGAGTACAACAGCAATTTGCAATTTACTTTCTTTTCTGCCTCTGCCATGTCCTTCATTGTAAAGCACAGGCCCTCAGCGTAGCAGCATCTGTGTGGGTCTCCAGCACAGAAACAGAATTAAGGATTTTTTCTTCCTTTGAAGAGCAGGGCGGTTCTTTATAGAAGGATCAGCATGATCAGCTCACTGGTTTTCATGCACTTGTTTGCTTGTATGAAGGTTTTTTCTGTCAATGGGAGGAATGTTTAGCATCTGATTTTCTCAACTGAAAAGATTTCCCATCTGTATAATTAGCCTTATTTATACAATTAGAGCTTAACTACTAATTGCTTGGGGGCTTTTTTAGTTTGCTTCCTTCTATGTAGAATATTCATCAGACAGCTGATATTGGAAAATACGAGATTGAACAGTGTTGCTGCTTTTCATATCCCTACAAGGAATGTGTTTGTCACTGAAGCAATGAATTTTTGAATGTTATCTAAACACTGTTTAATGTTAACTTTTTTTTTCCTGAGTGATATCATGATGAATTCTGGAGGGAAAAAAAACTGCCTTAGTGAAATTTCATCACATAAATAATCCAGTTGTGCCAAGAAACTCTATAATGACCTCAAGGCTTAGCAGCTGCCAAATACACCGCTTAGCATTAACCACTCTTCTTGTGATATCAAAGTAATACACAATGAACACTGCCAAATCTGCTTTCTCTAACACTTAATGTATCTTTTTTAAACCTAATTTAGTGTCTGCAAATGGCATTTGCTTTTATAATAGTAGTGTGTGCTGCTGCTCTACAGTGTCCATCTCTGTCTCTCTAGCATGGTAGGGGCTGTGGCGCATCCTGTACATCTTATAAATTAATAATTCAGTTATCCAGTAAAAATAAAGTAGTGTGAACATGCTGGTGAGTGAGAGCTATCACACGCACTTACAAAAAAAGACAGTCCAAACTTCAATGTCATCTAATAATAATAATTTACCAGGCTCAAAATGTAAAGCATTTAGTCATAAACTGGATCATCTTTATAGAAATTTGAAAGATTTTAGAGATTGTATAAGCATAGCAGTGGAATTATGATTTCTTCTTCATTTCTAAGCCATCCTCTCAAACAGAAAACAAGGTATGCACAGTGGAACCTGCTCAGCTCGTGGTGGTTGGCTTTCTTCTCTCAGGGAAACCATCTCTGCAAGGCTTCCCTCCGTGCTGGCCTTCATCCCTTGCAGTGCTTTGGTACACATCCTGAAAGGCCCGGCACTCGAGGGATGTCTTGGTTTGGAAAGACAGGTGCCTGCTAAAGGAGACAGGAGCCTCCCCTAAAATGGAGAATGCAAACCCTCCCCACCCCTCCGAATTGCTATGAATTTTAAATAAGAGGCTCTCAGGCAAAAAATATGGGAGCAGGAAATAACAGTTCTTTAATAGGGAAGGGAAAAAATAAAAGGATAAAATACAACAATGCAATACACTAGAACAGCACTGACAGAGTCAGAACTCAACCTGACACCCTGTGGGTCAGGGTGTTGGCAGCAGTCCAGTTGGAAAAGGGGCTGCAGTCCTCCTGGAGTGTCAGGCGTGGTTCTGTTGGAGCAGGGCAGTCCTGTAGGAAAAGGGTGAATTCTTCCTCCACAGATCCGTGGAAGTAGAAGCAGCTGCTGTTCCTCTGGGGAGTCCAGTGGAGAAGAGCGGTGCTGGTGTGTCAGAATCTCCAGGTTATATCTGGGTAGGAATGCTTGGCTCCTCCCTCTGGGCGGAGCATCTCACAATGGGATGTCACAGTTCTTATCAGTCATGGGGTGACATTCAATAGCCCCTTATCAGCAGATGTTCCCTGCTGAGGGACCTTGATTACGATCACTCAGGAAGAGAGATAAGGAGAATTGCCCACTTGATACCAGACAACTGCCATGCAGACGGCAATAGAATACATCTGGCCTTGCAAACTGGAACAAGGGAAAAGCAGGCAAACTGCAGAGGCTGCTGAAGGCAGAATGCAGCAGGGTGGGGCTGTGGCTTCTTCTCTGCTGTGCTCCGTGCCTTGTGCTCGCTGGGCAGGGCGGCAGAAGGGAACACTCCTGCTCCCAGAGCATGGCATCTTCCTTTGAGTCTGCCTCAGCTTCATCGGGACCTGATGCTCAGCTGGGTGACCTGACGCTCAGCTTAAAGGCTTTTAATCTGTTGCCCTGGTTTTTTAAGTTTTTCTAAGACTCCCAATGTTTACATTCTTGTAACAAATTTTCTCACATTGTTTTGCATTGTTTTATGGAGGAGGAGAAATTTAATGGACTGTTGGTTTGTCCAGTGTCATTGGAGAGGTGGCACCATCACCCTCCAATCCACTGTCACTTTTGGAAATCTATAAACGTTGGAGTCAGAAATTAAAAGTTCTCTTTTTACTTTGGGAGAGCTGCGTGTGCGCATTATTTCGTGTCCTATAGCGACAGAAATCAGCTGATTCCGGGCTCATTAAGCAGGAATAGACAAATAACTGCTCTGTTTTCTTCTATTTGTAAAATGGAAATTACAGTGTTAAGAACTTTGGATGAAAAAGTTCTGCTCTGGGTTGTTATTTGTGATGTTTTAACCCAGCAGTGAAGGCAGGATTAATGGTCAGGCATTTTAAAAATACTTGCAGGATTTTCCTAACTGCAGTAACTAAAAATCAGCCATTGATACAGGTGTTATTACTGTTACTACAGGATCCATAAATTGTACTGCTTCTGTGGTGTCCTTTGGTTTGCATGGCTATACAGCCCTTCCCTTAGCCCTCAGATAAAAGCACACCTATTATACATGTGCCCCTCTTTTTGTCTGGGAGTTGATCTGTTAATATCCTGACTTGTTTACTGCTTAGGTGGCTATTGCTACTGTCCATTACCTGTTTGTAAACACTTCTAGATTTGGGTTTTCCACTACTTTTTATAGCCTCATGAGGCAAAAAGTATTTCTTCATGTTCAATGCTTTCATTTGCATTGCCATCCCAATTGTCATTATTTCTAGCTAATTCTGTAGAAAAATTCTTAAGCCTCAGTTAATTCATTCAGTAGGATATGGTTGGCAACAGACAAAAATCCTGGCATTTCAGGGGATCTCATAAAAACTGTCAGAACTGCCATTAACTCATAACTCCCTCTGGAGTGGCTCCGATGTCTTTTAGAGCCTCTGAGATCAGCCTTTCTATTTTGCCAGGCTGAAACTTTTCTTTCACAGCATATGGCTCCCAAACAGTGCATTTAGCTGTAGCTGTGTACTTTCCTTTGTTCATGCCCAGAGTGTTAACAGTATAGGATTGAATTAAACTTCACTAAGACTGCAGCAGTTAGGATCTTCAAATACTTTTCTCCAAAGCACTTCTAAACTACACAACCTCATAAGAGAATTGGGAAAAAACCAAAAGAGAACTAATGCGTAAGAATTCCCATAAAGAACTTGATTGCTGTCACCGAGTGAACCAGCCACAGATATCACACTGATCAGCAAAGTTTAGAGCTTTTTTTTCCCCCTCCAAACTCTTTGAAAGCATGGGTGCCTGAAATGGGTGCTCCAGGTTTGGACAAGCTCGAGACAGTTAAAAGTCCTACATTACATTCAGAGCTCAGATTCAAGTGACATCATGAATAGCTTAAATTAATTACCTGCTTCAGTCAGACTGGATTGTCTCACAAAACGCTTTAAATCAAATGAAGCACAACACTTCAGTGAGAAATATTCCAAGTGTCTGTCCTTACCACTCTGTCCCTCTTGGAAGGTGCAAGGGGTGCTGTGGATAGCACGTTGCAAGGCTTGTTTCCCCAGGATAAAGCAGCCTTCAGGGGATTACAGCAGCCAGGCTCCTGAACTGCTGATATGCAGCCTAGAGATGTGTTATTTCAGGTGCCTGCTGCAAGAATATATTGGACAAAATGCCTTGTGAGGTTGTGTAGTTTAGTGTAAGCTGCATGTGAGTGAAACCTCTGGCCAGCTGTGATTTGTGCTGACTTTTACCAGGCTGTAGAAATTCTACAGCAGGGCAAGCTCCACTTCAAACCCCTGCTCCCAAATGGGATGTCACAGAAATAAGGGTTGTTTGAAAACTAAAGAAGTGCTGAAGTGTGGTGAGGAGCCCAAAGGATGCCGAGGTAGAGCTTTTAAAGAGTGCTGTGTGTGGCACACACCCAGGGCCTCAGAGCTGGAATTGGGGCACCCTCTGCTCCAGGGGCCAGCTGCTGCACTCAAATAACTGCAATCCTTTCTTTCATTTCCTTTCCAGGGTGGCATCCGCTGTCTTCACACTTCTTCATCATTTTTAGGCAAAACTGGAGAATTCTTAGGTTCTTTCTGGCAGCTGTAGACTGCAGTACCTCCTCCCCTCCCTGTCCCTGGATAATTCCCATGACTGTTTCAGGTGCACTGCTTGGGGTGCTAAAATAGCTCATTAAACACAGAAACTGTCTGCTCCCATCCCCACTCTGTTCAGGATGCCTTGAATTCTTGGTGGCTAACAGGCTGCCAGCTTCCTGGCAGGGAGGAGTATTGATTTCCATACCCAGTAAGTACCTTGTAGGCAATTTTCCTTTTTAATTATTGTTCAATGAGCACAGCTGGACACAAATAAATTGACGTAATAGTTAAGGCCTCTTAACAGCTCCACTCCCATCTCCTGAGGCCTTTCTTAGCCTCTAGGATTTTTATAAAGATTTTATTTCCCCTAAAAATAATTACAAGATAATCTAATTACATTGTTACAGTTCTTCACATAATTAACCTTGCTATTTTCAAACTTGAAGAAATGAGATGGAACATACCTATATTAATGCCAGAATGATAGAACACTATATTAATCTGAAGAGCTAATATTTCTTAAAGTGACTTCTGGGTTTTCATTTAATTTTTTTTTTTTTTTTTTTTTTTTTTTTTTTTTTTTTTTTTTTGCTGCTATGTTCACTAAGCATCTTCCCAGCCGCTGCCAAATAAAAACAATATTTATCTGATTTTTACTATACATCAGTAAAAACATAAGCAGTATGAATAGCAGGAAGGACCAGACACAGGGGTTTATTTTAAATGGGAATGGGCTTCATGGAATCTGCTAGGAATGTGTTTCATGGAATCTGCTAGTGTGAAACAAATGTTGATGGGCCTGAAGTGTGGAGTGGAAAAAAAAAAACATGCAGCAAACTGAGTGTCTTGTCATAGTTTGTAGGCTAGGTACTTCCTTATCTATTTCCTTTTCCGACATAGGAATTCTTGAATTCTGTTTTTCTGTTGTCATTTCATACAGATAGAGAACTGCATCAAAATCTCCTTGGAACAGATGTAATTTTATTCATTGTTCATCAGTATCTTCTGAGTAGTCTTGGAAAGCCACTTCCTGATAACAGTGGCTGAGAATTTCAGTTCTTCTGCAGCTATGTGTTTGGTGAGTGGGTTGGAGACCCATCCTTGCATGAGCAGAGCTTCAGGCAAGCAAATTCCATAAGGTGTGTGAAATGTTGGCTGGGACACATCTGCTTTAAATTCTCAGCATATTTTCTAAAATTTAGTAACGCTTTGAGGATCAAGGAGGATGATAAAAATAAATTATCTGAATACCTAGGATACCTCTACAAATAGCAGTAGAGAGATCCCACTCTACTGGCTCTCAGAATGTCAGAAAACAATATTTTTTATTTTGTTTTCACATAGAGTGTTTCAAGGAAAAGTCAGAGGGGAATATAGCTCTCTTTTTATGCAGGATAAAAATTATTTTTAAAAGAGAACTGGACTTAGTCAATTTTGCTATCCCATATTCAGTATTTAAAGTCTCTTAACATTTTTCACATAAACTAGGTGTTTCAGGGGTTTTCTCCTATTATATTCATAATAGAAAATATATTACTGTTATAGATGAGTAGTGTAATAGCTGGGTCTCAATTAAGAGATATTATATATATATATATATATATATATATATATAAAATAGATATTATATAGATATATATAATAATATGGATATATATATTAAGAGATATTATATAGATGTATAGTAATGTTATTATAAAATGTCATTCCATACTCCTCTTTCCCTGCCCCCCTTGCAACAGCTTTAATTGTCAAGACATTTAAAGGAGGCTGGGTTGGTACCAGGAGGAGCAGCAAAACAGCACCTGACCTCCAATCAAGATGTGAAAAGTAATGTCCACCAATATCCATTGGTGGACATTACTTTTCACATCTTGATTGGAGAAAGAGAAAGAGCTGACTGACAAAACTTGGCAGAGAAAGAGCTGACTGACAAAACTTTCAGAGGGGCTGAGGGTATAAAAGGCAGAGCATCCACTTTGGAGATGAGCCATGTGGCTGGCAGCCACAGGGGGGGCTCCCAGCCCAGGAATTTTTCCTTATTTAGTCCTTTTGTTGTGTTTTTTGTTAAGGTTTAATAAATCTTGAAGATTTTAAGAAGTGAGCGATTGTTTCTCACATTACCTTTTGTGAGGAGCTCACCATATTGTTGAGGATAATTTTTTCACGAAATTTCGGTGGAAGGTAACAGAGCTCTGCCCCAGTTCTGCTTGTCTCCAGTGAGTCCCCCATGAGCTGAGTGTCAGCAGTTCCTGCTTTTCCAGCAGTGCCACTTGGAAGCACCATTCTCCTTTCAGGGCCCCCTATATTTCAGGCAATTTCCATGACAATTTCTCAGAATAGGCAGCTTAGGCTTTTCAGCTGAAGGGGTTCAAATGGATGTTTCTGTCTGGAAGAGTCTGGAAGCTGCTGCTCCATTCCAGCAGCTCTCAGGCAGCTCAAATCTGCACATCCACAAAGCACAGCTTGGGAAATGCAAGTAACTAACTAAAGAAACAAAGTGCCGTGGAGAAGGATATGCAGAGTCCATGACAGGAGTTGAAAGGGAGTTTTCCCTGCTTTGAGTTCTCTAAAAGCTGCTGTGAATATTAGCTGTGGAAGAACTGAAAGCTAGTTTAGGCCTAAATTGAGAGCATCTCTGTGTGGATGGAAGGCTCTCTTGG
This sequence comes from Fringilla coelebs, assembly GCF_963513975.1. Classification (NCBI taxonomy): domain Eukaryota; kingdom Metazoa; phylum Chordata; class Aves; order Passeriformes; family Fringillidae; genus Fringilla; species Fringilla coelebs. The sequence goes on along the minus strand of NW_028167213.1, from coordinate 54,098 downwards.
TTTTATTGGATTTTAGTAAAAGCGCATAAGATAAAATGACATCTGAAGTGAAATATAAACCCACTCTTTCCTTACTATTTCAGGTTCTTCATCCAAAACACTTTACAGGAATACCTGAAACGTCTTTATGATGGAAAAAAATAAATTTCCAAAGGTTCTTTTGCCACTAGCTACCAGGTATTTAAATCTTTGCCTTTTGCCAGGAAAGCTCTGTTGATAAATGATATAGATGGTGCCTTGGCAGGTGGGAGAGCCATCTGTATGGGTGCATGCATTTCCTGCTGAGAGCAGTGTGTGCTGGGTATGGACACTGCAGAGGTCACTCTGCCCGGCACCCCAAGGAATTTGAGGACTTTCTTGCTCTATACCAGCTGGTTTTTTAGAGGGTTTTTGCCTAAGGATTTGTCAGATGCCTTTGAGTATACAAATACAGCCTGGATTTCTGTTGTCAGCATACCTATTGATAGCTGTAGAAAATACTTTGATAGATAATGAGGCAAAATTTCCTTCACAAAATCTGTTTCTGGCAATGCCAATTTGGATATAAAGGGATTCATTCTGTTCTTTATAACAGTTTTCACCAATTTACTTGGCTTTCTGGTCCACGATTGCCCAGAACTCCCTTGGGATCGAAGCAAATTTAAGCCAGAAGTTAAACAGCACCATTGGTAGTTAAATCTTCAGTTTCTTCTGCTGTAAGCAGTTATCATTTGGTGCTGGTGACTTGTTACTGCTCATTTGCTCATCAGAGAATTCTTTTTGAGTGTCTTCTGGCATTAAGCTTGATTTGAGATAGACTCTGTTGTGTCTTGCTGTAGAGAGAGGAGATTCCAGAGTAGGAGTCTTTCCAATCTCCTCTACCAGAAATGCAAACAGGATTTTTTTTTTTTTTTCCCATCTATGGCTTTATGGTCACTAAGTTCTTCTTCTATATCTTCATCATTTTATGACCCTACAGATTCTTATCAGAATTCTTTAGTCTGTGGTTTTTGGGACTTTCGAAAGCTGTTCCTCAAATGGGTTTTGTTTTTTTTTTTTTTTGGTAGGTGTCCTGGTTTAGGGCAAATTTTGGAGGAAATCTCCAAACTGGGGTTCCTCTAGAAAGCAGATTCAAGCAGCCCCTCCTGGAACTGGTTTGGGAAAAGATTTCCTTGGAGGAAAGTGGAAAAACCTGTTTATTTAACAGGCAAAGCATTCACCAGCACAAAAAATGAACAATATTAAACGATAAAACCTCTTGCTGCTCCGAAGAGATGCCACACTCAGAAAGTCCCTTTGTGGGCTGTTGCTGGGCTCCCTCACTTTCTGATCAGTCTCTCATCAGTCCCTCCAGTGCTGGCAATGCCACAGCCAGGCCCAGCCTGAGAGCTGCCAGTGTTCTTCTGGGTGCTCAGTCCAGGGCAGGTTCAGCCAGCTCCAAGGAAAAGAAAACCCAAAGTCCAGGGAACTTCCCTGCCTCAGCTAGCTAAAACTAACCAAAAGCAAAGGAAAGCTCTGTCCTGCTATCTGTCCATGCTGCAGACAGCACTGTCCAGGAGAAGGATGCGGGGAGCAAGTGCAGTTTCTGAAAACAAAATGTGTGCACCTTGTCTCCCCCCACCTTTGCTCTCAGAACCAGTCTTAAAAGGTGTAAAACTTATTTCTGGGCCAAACAGATGAATGGGGATACAATTCAGCATCAGAAAGTGACCCCAGGACATTATGTCATTTATACAGTATCTGCCTGAGCTTATGGCCCCTTCTGGTTTATTCATCTGGACATGGAACCACTTTGCTGTTCAGCAACACTGGTTTCTTCAGGCCTCTCCTAAGTTTCTAGGAGGCGAGATTTATTTGTAAACAAAGCTGTCTCTGAACACCCTTCTTCCCGCCTTTAAGAATTTTACTTGTTTCAAAACAATAAAAGGAAAACCTGGTCCGGGCACTGCTTCCAGTGAAGCCAAGAGTTGCTTCCTCCTCTCTGAGTTTCCTGGCTGTCCATAAAATCCTCATTCCAGGCAACCTGTCCCAGTATGTTTGCCACTCTGCACTGGGCATAAGTGAAGCTCTCCCATCACCATCTTGTTGCACAGTTGAAATATGTCAGTAACAGTATTTTTCTTCTCCTTGCCCAGAATATCAGTTTCACGGGATCACAGCTTATTAAACTGACCAGAGGGCTTGGCCAGTTACTTTTAAACCACTCTTTAACATATGATTCCACTTACTGCTTGGTACAGCTTACTGCACCTTTGATATATTCTTTGATTTTCATCTTCCGGGGGCTCTGATTGTTTTCTTTTCCACTAGGCATCCTGTATGTTTATTATTCCCATATTTCATGTTCATATTCCATATGTCAGTTCAAAGTGTGTAGGGCAGCAAGGCAGGCAAGCAGGTTCCCCATCTTACTGCTAACATGGATGCAGAAAAACATGTAAAAGTTCTTTTTAATCTCTGTAGAGCTATTTTTTTAATGCAGAACTGTTGGTTTTCTTTGCTGTTTCCTATTTGATTATTTCTAGCTTCCATCCTATCTTTTATATAAATCCTTTTGACTTCCCCAGAGAGCTTTTCTGCACCCGTCAGCATTCTCCTTCTCTGTTTCAGCAACTTTGCACAAAGCTGGCCCTGTTCCTAGGAGGTGAATTATCCAGCACTGTAGGGTGAAATTGTCACTAAGGTTCCTGAACCGAGAGTGTAGTTACCTCTCCTGGGGAGAATTTCTCAGGAACACCATTTCCAGCTGGGGTCAGGCCCTTCCTTCCACCCAAGAGGGACTGCTGGCCTGGAAGTGGTGGCATTGTGCTGACAGCATCAGCCCCCAGGGAGCTGCTGTTGCTGCATCTGTTGAGCAGTGCAGGGTGTTCTTCATTCACACTTTGGAGTTTTTCATTTCCCAGTCGGATGGGCAATCTTTCTCAGTTCATCCTGTCAGTGCTGAACTCCTTCCTGGAGTTCAGATTGACCAAAGCAGCAAACTTTCCCCCCCTATTTCTAGCAGTTGATTTGCAGGCTGAAAGCATGTATCTGCTTGATTCCCTTTCCACAAAACAATGCTAATTTTTACGGCAACAGCGGGGCTGAAGAACCCCAGGCAGACCTCTTCACACACACTGATGGGTTTGGTGTGCTCTTGACTTTCACAGTGCCTTTGGTTATCTGCCTGTTGCACAGAAGGGCACCTCAGCAAGTGGCTCTCCTATGTTTTCTCTTATATTGTGGTGTTAAACAGCTTTTTTGGGAAACCCTTCAGATTGCATCAGCTGTGTGGCGCTGGGTATGGCTTCCTGATGTGACAGAACAGCGCTGGGGTGTGCTGAGTAGAGCTTACTGCCTGTATTGAGGGTCACTCTGCTGGAAGGAAACCACAGAAGAGGGGTTAGCTCCAGAGTCCCAAAGTCGTTGTCTGCAACAGGAGGTTTGCACTACCAGATGGAAAGCACCAATTTTCTATTTTCGGAAGAAGTAACTTTGGTCTCGATGAGAAATAATAAAATCCTGCAGAACATGGTTCATTAAAATTGAGTTCAGTCTGGGATTACTGGTGAGGTTTGCCACCTGTGTGCCCTCCTGCTTGCCTGAGTGGATTGTGGATGGTACAGGTACCTCAGGAAACAGCTTACAGGGACATGTATTTTAATACACAGGGTTGAACATCTGCCTCTTGTAATCAGTCACTGTCCCATTCAAAAATCATTTCTGGCACTCAGTCAACCAAAAATACCCGAGCACAGCCTGGTGGTTGGGTCAGTAGGAGTTTGTGAGTTGAAAGAAACCAGTTGGATTCACATAAAATACAGTTCAGTGGTGAAGTCTCGCTGTTGTTGCTGCTACAGCCCTTTTAATGTTCCTCACTCTGATTTGGCATTAATGAGTTCTTACAAACGTGGTCTCTGTGTTTATACATCTTGTTTCTACCCATCTGTCTTAGACCACGCTGGAGTTTTGTGTTTCCTTTTTTTGCTAAGCGTGAAGCAGCTGGCCAGGGCAGGTACAGTCACATACAGCTGTATACATGTTTCTAAATTCATGTTTCTAAATTAATATCTGCTCGATGAACGTCTGGGAGGAATCCCTCTGTTCCCCTCATGTGTTTCAAGTCTTACAGTTTGTTTGGATGTACAAATCAGTCTGATTTCCCACTTCTGCTCTGCTGAATTTAAATTTTTTTATGCTTTCTTTAGGCATTTCAGAAAATTGTCTGCTCTCATAAACATTAACATTTGAAACTAAGTTATGAATGTAAAATTATTCAGAAATCATGAAAAGTATCAACCATTGGGTACCAAACTGGCTGCAATGAGACCCCATAACATGCCCTGTGAGTATTTCTTGGATTTTAGCTTTGGTTTTGACTGCTTTAATTGCACACTTGGAACTGGAAATACTTGATCTGTTTGAAATGAGTGTTAAAAATAGTTGCAGTTTTCAACATTGTAAAAATAGCTTTAAAATTTGAGCGGTTGCTTTTTTCTTTGTCTGGTAGTCACAAATCTTCCAACCTTTGAGAGTCAGATTTCAGGTGTTATTTTTGCAAGCTAATGCTGCTGTGCATTGTAATTAAGCAGACTTTGAAGAGATATTTAGAAATAATGTTTAAAAAGCCACCGTAAAAAGCACTCAACAAACTTAAAATAGCTTTGTCTTCTCCCTGTTTGTTTTTTTCTCTTGTTGCTGTTGTTCACAGCCCTACAGGCAGCATTCCTCCGAGATGAGGAGACAGGCAGGGTTCATGCTTTATTTACCTTAATAGATTTTTGAAGTTAAGTCCTGTGCAGCTGTTTGAAAATTTATGGAATTCATTTCTAAAGCAAACCACTTGGATAACAGACATGGCTGTGATTCCAGTTGTGCCAGTGCCAGGAAAGCTTTTGGTTTTGTACTGTGAGCACTCTTTAATAACAGGTCTTGTATTTAGCCTTTTGGCTTCTGAAAGCAAATTACTCCCTTCTTGATATGCAGCTGATGGTGCTGCAGCCTCATGATTTAGCTTTCAGTTTGTGGCTGTCCCTGGCTGTTCATGTCTTTGCTGGCTCAGCCAGGCCTGGCAGAGGCACAGCACAGCTGAGGAGATGCTCTGATTGCAGCCCAGGGTCACCAACTGCACCTCTGCTGCCGTGCCCAGCACGAGCACGCTGTCGGTGTGACTGCCTCTCGTACACAGATGGCCTTTTAAAATGTGCTTAAACTCCTGATAGATTTCCAAATATTTCCAATTGACAGCCTCCTTACAAATTCCCATTTCAGGAGATGGGAGCCAACATCTCCATGATCATGTTTGGTCGTTCACACAACCATAACATTTGAATATGACGAGGAAAATTGGCTGTGCTAAAGCACAAGCTTTAATTGGAAGTAAATGCCAAAAAAGATGTTTTTGTAATGAATGCATGGGTATTTAAGTAGTTTCCCATCACTTTAATATCAAAAATGTGCTGGGATCTGCCAAGTGACTTGGTAATCTCGGCTAATATCAGGGAAGTTGCACACAGTCAATGGCTTTAAGCAGCACTGTTACTCTGCACACTTCTCAGGATCTGGGCATTTTAGCAGCAATTGCTTGCTGCCTTTTACAACCTTGGCAGCAAGTGTCAAAGTGACTGCAGTTTTTGTCTAGGGACAGCAGTGTCCTGTAATTCCGAGGGACACTTGAGGAGACCACTCATGGTAGCTGAATGAGGACCTTACAACATTTTTCTGGGCTCTGACTTGGCTTCAGTGAAAGCTTAGCTTGGTTAAATTGGCCAGCCTGTGGGGGCTGCCATGCAGAGTGGAATACAGCATTTACACAACTAAAGCTGAAGGGACCTCATTCCATGGGAATTTCGCTGGATTGTTGGCAGTACCTTGGATAGACATTGTGCCCCGGCACAGCAGTGTCTGAGGCACAAAGCAAAGCAGGGCTGTCAGAGCCACTTCCATCTGCACACTGTGGCTCTGAGTGGCTCAAAATGACACTGGGGATTTTTTTACAGAGCAGAGGTACTGAGAAGCCCTTCACAGTCCTGCAATACCGTCCATGCCTCATGGCAAGTCATGTGCAGCTCCCCCCATCAGTGTTTCCTTTTCCATTATACTGTAGGCATGACAAAGCAGGGAAATGTTGCCAGAATTACACTCCAGCTCTTTCATCTGTGTCTAGAAACTGGCTCACACTGGCCATGGGAGCGTTTTAGATAGTATTTCCATCTTGTCTTACTGTCTACTCATGATTCGTTTGAATACTGCCAGGTCTTATATATTTTGCTCCTGTAGGTTTTTTACTTTCTCTTGAGATTGTGCCTATTTCATCTCCCTTGCTTTTTAAGTGGAAAAACCTTCATTTTTCCAGAGAGCTTGAGGAAATTTCTTTCTCATATTTTTCTGTATTACTTTGTAATTTTCCTTCTTTGTGAAAGAAGGTTCTGCCTCAAGAGCTCCCAGAAGCTATGGCTGCCATTTCATTTCTGTGTTTTCTTTCCTGTTGTGGGAGGTTTTAAAGGTTTGGGGTTTTTTTAATTTGTTGTTAAGGGAGGGACAAAAATGACAGAAAACTGATCTTACTTGAGGGAGAGAGTGTTTTGCTCTGAGCATTCAAGGAAGTAAATTATTTTCTGTTCAAGAATCTCATCAGGTCTTAATTGACATTATAGGTAGCTACATGTCACACTAAGGAAGCCTAGTCATGTTCCTCTTTGAAAAAAAAAGGTGCAACCCCTGACATTATTAAGGTGCACTGCAGATTACTTTTCAGTGAAAAGAGCTGTATTTTCTCCAAAGCTGTATTTTCTCTAAAGGTGATATGATACATCTACCTTGTGTAGATGTATCATTTTACCATGTTGTAATTGATGAAAATTAGGCCTAGTACTTCTTTGTTCCTTAAAGTATGTCCACAGTCAGTCTTTTCAACCTGCAGCTTATACATAAGTCTAACGTGAGATTATCTAAGAGAAAATCTGGTGCCTAAATGCCCAAAATGTTGGAAAAGGCCTTAAATGTTGGGAAATGCCCAAAATGCATTTGGATTTCCACAAAGTTCAAATGAGGTCTCTTCGCCGAGTGCCTTTACAAGAACAGAAAAAGTCAAAGGATACAAAGAAAACATGACTTGAAGTCTGATAAAAGATACAAAACAACAAAAAAGAAGGACTAAATAGGTAATTTTCACTGAGGATGGAGATCACTGGCATGTCCCAGGGAGATCTCATCACCTACTCACAGTCTCAGGCACGTGTATCAGGAATGAGGTGTTTGCTCAAGTCATGGCATTGTTTTTGGTAATAAAAGTTAAAGTGGCTGTGAAGAGGTACAGTGGGATCTCGAAATAACAGGTGATTCAGGGATCAAATGATAAATGAAGTGTTGGAAATGGAAATTACTGTACGTTGTAGAAGCCACTCCTGATCTGTACATGTAACATGAAGTGGTAGTTGTTACTTCCAGGTAGTTTTGGATAATTGTGCGACTGCATCACTCCAGTGCTCAGAGTCCACATCTCAGATGCAGTTCTGGCACCTCTCCTCTCTCAGAAAGATAGATGAGGAGCCCAACGAGGCTTATTGCATTTTTGAAGCTGTTCCATACAAGGAATGACAAAGAAGGCAAGTCTTCATCTTAGAGGAGAGAAAACTGTAGTGGTATGAAATAGAGAGCCTGTAAAATAATAAGTAGGAAATAGTGAGAAGGGGAGGATTAGTACATGTTTTTCGTAGTGGGGATAATACTGGGAACTGGGTTCTAAAACAGAAGTAGACTTTTTTCCCCAGGCCTATTATTAAATTGTGTTGCTCAAAAATGTTGTGGATACCAAAAATATAGCTGGATTAAATACATTCTTATAAAGGCAAGTTCATGAAAAGAAATCCTGTAAGAGGCTGCAAAATATGAAGATACCACATCTGGCTCAGGTTGCTTGAAGGGTTTGCTAAAGGAAGGATGAAATAGTCTTGCAGTGGTTGATATTCTTCTCCTAAACCATCACAGTCAGGAACTGTGCTAAGGTGAAGGATCTTTGGGCTGACCGATTCAGCAGAGTTATGTTGTCGATGATACACAACAGCAGTGGCTGGAAAAAACCAAATGCTGCTCCTGTACACAGATTAAAATCAGAATTATATTTGTGCTGTAGCCTTTTGCATAACTGGAGCAGCAGTGCTGTTCTGAGCTGCCTGACTCATTTGAGCCGTCTCTTTCTCTTGTGTAGGTGTCGGATTGTAGCACTGCCTTTCTCTAAAGCCCAGTGGCCTGTGAGCTCAGCCACCGTTCAGGCTCCCCTGGAGACCCTCTGTACAGAGCAATGGACTCCCTCCTGTCTTAATCTGGTGAGCTGTAGAAAGCTGCATGACCTGCAGCTGGCAGCCTGCACAATGGGGCTAAACAGCTCCTCTGCCTCGGCAGGAGCTGTGCTGCTCTAGCAGAGACCTTTCTGCCTGGAATGGAAATTAAAAAATTATTCTTCTCCGTGGAGCACCTTTCAGTTTTGTGGCAATACTGCAATGGGCTTGTTGCCATTGCCTGTTTTCTTTCCTTGGCCAAGCAGTCCAGCAGGTCGTGGTGCTCTGACGCTCAGGGCAGAGCTGCTGATTTCCCTGGGAGCAGTGAGGTGCGCAAAGGGATGTGTTTCCATGGCCCCTGCTGGTGAGCAGATGGGCTGCTGCTCCTCACACTAATTGGACTTCTTCAGTCAGCTGTGGCTGCATTCCCAAGTATTCATCTGTCAGCTTTAAGGCTGCAGCTCACAAAGAGATAGTTTACTGTGACCAGGTGCTGTAGGCAAGTGTGGCTATTGAGGTGTTCAGTGGATTTTCTGTTTGCACAGATCTTCCTGTCTGGACATCCAATAGCCTCAAAGAGTCCAGCTGGAGTCCAGAACTCCAGCTCATCCTGGTTCTCTTGCAGGTGTCCTACACAGATGGAGATGTCATGGAAGTGCTTTTGAAGCACCCTCCCTGTCTAAATACCATCATTTCTGTCTTCTCAATGCTGTGCTACTGCAGCTGGGCTCTCGCCAGCACAGCCAGCCAGAGGAGTCTTGGAAAAGCCAGGAGAGAGAATACTCTGTAATGAGGAGAGAACAAAGACCTAAGGTTGAAGCAAATGTTTCCTGTTTGTCTGGAAGTCTGCTATGTGCCCCTCCCACCCAAAGAGGAAACAAAGATTCCTATTTTGTAGCAGAACTTCTAAAGGACAAATGATTAATCTGTTGGCCATGTATTACTCCTTGTCCCACCGAACTATTCGATCTTGTTCTGTCTTGGAAGGACTGTGAAGAATGCTGTTACACTGTGTACAAAAATACCTTCACTCAAAAGAAAAAGAGCTTAATTGTTCGGCAAGGGGCCTAGTTCAGGAATTTTTCCAAATCTATTTTTAGCACAAAAAACTACCACCCAATCTGTTGGAACTTTTTGTTTGGGGTCAAGTATTTCTTCTTCAAGAGTTTGCAGGGGACAAAGCCTCTGACATGGAATGAAAGGGTAATATCAGAGTTGGATGTGGATGATCTTTCCCTGTGTTTCTTAAGGACAGAGAGCTAGCTGGCATGAGAGCATCACCAAAAAAAAAGCTGAGGCCTGAAATCTATCATCTTAATTAGCCAGAAAGATGTCCTCAATCCTTGTCTCCCCCATCCCAGCTGTCCTAGGCACTGTATATTTACTCTCTGCTGCTGTGGCTTTTGCACAGACACTGAAATGTGTGACGCAGGTGTGTGTTAATGGAGGTACAGGAGAGAGGCAATTTTCCTGCTCATGCAGAAGGGCCAATACAGTGCAGAGCTGCACTAGCAGCCTGTCCTGCTCTGGGATATAACTGCACGGAGAGGGCATCACACAACTGCAAAATGGAGACATGGAGATGCTGGGACTTGAGCTGCTGCCACCTTCACCCTGCGCCCTTCGCCCCTCACAGTTCTGAGGGTGCTGCATGTATATGCACACCTTCATCTTCTTGACTTGTGGAGGGAGTCTCTTTGGCAACCTGTTCACTCTTTACAGGTCAGGAAAAATGCTCTAGGAGTTGTTTTGCTATGCACGTTAAGTTGCAGTTCTACTGAATTCCAATAGAGAAATGCAATCATCAGCCTGTGTTTAAAATTCTGGTTCTACCTTGCATTAAGCATGGCTGTTATCCTTTCTTCCTGCTCCCACACACAGCAGGAGCTTTTCACAGTCCATTTCCCTGCAGCATCCTGGAGAACGCTGACCTCCTGACCTCGTTTCCACTGTGCTCTTCTGTAATACCCTGCTCATTTCACTGGTAGATGGAAGGAGCAGCAAGCTACACACACAGCACACATCCTTTAGGGAAGAATTGTGCCCTATCTGTGCACTGTCCTGGCAACTTCAGCTGAGAACTGCACAATGACAGAACCATTTTAGCAATGGTTACTTCATACAGTCCCAAAAGGTGTTGCAGCCAGAAGAATCTGCTGAGGAATCTGAACAGGACAGCCCATGATGGGAATGACTCGGGACAGGCTCCTGCCTGGTGTCAGGTGCAGAGAAAGGTGTGCAAGCACAGCACTGTCAGCATTGCTGGAACAACTGCAGCAGGTCACTTGACAAGAAAAGCCTTTTTGTCACTTATCAGTCATTAATTCCTCTAATAGAAATGTGAGCTCACTCCTAATTACGAATAGATGAATGAAGTGTTTCACTGGAGTGGGCTCATGGACTTGCATCTTGCAGGAATACAATGACCCTGTCATGAAAATTTCTTTTTCTGGAGTGAGAAGAAAGTGGATACTCTGGGGAATGGTCAGATTTTGGTTCACACATGAGGATAGTGATGAACACAATAATAGACACTGCCTTGTGGTTACAACAGGATCTGATTTTTCTGTGCTTGATGCTCGAAATGTGTTTAGAAAGATCTTTATCTTTCCCCAGTCTTGGGAAAAAGTAAATTAGTAAGTTTGCTACTCCTCTCTGCTTTTTTCCTTTTCCCCTCATTTCTATTTTGTAATCTTCACTGCTGTATGATTTGGTTTCCTGCCCAGACAGAAAAATTAGAGTTTCCGTCTATCCAGGAGATCTTTACTCTTTCAGAAGACAGGATTCTAAACCAGGGCGTTAGAACAACATTCATCGCTGTTGTTTGCTCTATACACCCAGTCTAGATAGAATCAAAACTCTGTTGTTCCTCACCTGTCACCTAGGACCAGAGTAAAGTACAGTTCCTCCCCGCCAGTGCTCACAGTCTGATTGAAACTTTCTACAGACCAATGCTGTAAAATGCTGCTGCCACTGTGCATACACTTATCTGCAAAAGCTCCTGATTTAGGTTTTCCCCAGTGTACATGAGCTGGGAACTGCTGCCTGGATTTGTGGAAAACCTTGGGGAAATGCCATTCTGACTGAGCACTCTGTCCTGGTTAACTCCTGCAGTACTTAAAGCACAGCTATTGCAAGGTTATCTTTGGGTCTGGTTTATAGGAGAGGCCTATCCCTTTGGAACAGCTGCTGTATATGGATTATTTTGTTTCAAGGAAGCCAGGTGAGATGAATGGATAGAGCCAGATGAGTCACTTAGTTGAATTTTTAGTGTTGAATTTCTTCTTTACCTGAAAACGAACAAACTGTTCTTAATTATTGTTTCTTTATTAAGCACAGTGGCTCAGTGATGATGTACAGTGTTTCAAAACAGCTGTTGTGAAGGCTCTGATGTAAAACAGCACAAGAAGGGAGGATGGCAAACAAAGCTTCCAATAGCATGAAAATTATTGGAAAGATAAGGGGAAAGAAGTTGAGAAGGGTGCTGGGAAACACTGCTTTGCAGTATCATTGTTACCAACAATTTCTTTTCAGAGGAAAAACGTTGAGGAGCTAGAGGGATTGAACATCTGAAGACTTAAAGAAAAGTACTATCAGAAGAAAAAGAGCTGTGCAGTTCAGTTAATGGGGAAAAGTCAATTTCATTGGCATGGAATGAAAACTTGACAGTGGGTTACGCTGCGGGTTGATTTGCATCCTGTGTGCCTTACTGGGATTTCAGTGGGTGTAAATTAGACCAAATACTATGTCCTGATAGTACTGAGACAAGTTAGTCTTGTTTGAGATTTGAAGGCTTTTGTTGTCCTTGAGGAGAACAGCAACTGAAAAGGGGCTGCTGGCTTTGAGCAGGACTAGAGGTGATTTGAAGGTGCAGAGGGATGTTGAGTCAATAGGACAGAAATTGTGCAGCCCAAAAAGCTCCTTGTTGAGGACCTGTTGCAGTGGCTGGATGAAAGCAAACGAGGCATTCCTCAAGTCAGGAGTTCCTAGAGCCAGAAACAGCACAGATGGTTGCACTTTGCTGATGGGTACTTGGAGGGGTCAAGTACCTACTGCTAAACTAAAGACTTTTATTCTTTTTATGCAGGTGTGTGCTGAAGGCAGGCACAAGGGCTAATATGTTCACACCAAATCATCACCTGCTGTAGATGTAATTGAGATCAGCAGAATGTCACTGCTTCCACTGGAAATCATCAGCCTTTTCTCTGCATATTTTTGTCAAATAGTATGTAGTTAGACAACAGACTTGGCGAGATAAGTCAGGAAAACACACCAGGATATTAATGCCCTTGTAGGAATGATATGTATTTTGTCTCTCAGAGAGATTTAGGAGGAAAATGAAGCAAATGAAAAAATGAAGTTATTACTGTATTATTAAAAAACAGCAGGCTCCAAAAAACCTGGAGCTGGATTCCCACCAAAAATCAGAGATATTGTGGAGCTTGATCTGAAGCTCTGAAAATTATTATGCAAATGTTAGTGTGAATCTTGAGGCCAGTATTGGGTGACAGTTTAGTAAACAGGTGAAAAATAAAAATGAAAGTGCTGTGAGCATCTCAGTGAGGCAAAATAATAATATACATTTATCTAGCACTTAACATTTCCAACTTGTATGTCCATTCAATCATGCAGAAAGTTGCACTGATCTCAGATGCATGGAAAGAAAGGCTGTGCCATATTTCCAGAGCCTCTGTAGCTATTGAACAAGTTGGTGTTAGACTGGAGGGTTTGGACGAAGGAATCATAGGTAATTCTAAAAAAAGCAAGGGAATGCGTCCTTTCTATCTAGGTTTAATGAAAGTAACACATACTTAGATGTAAGCTGAGCAGCCCTTGGAAAACAGAGTAGTTGGTGTTTGAGATTGCAGTGGAGCTGACTGGAATGTTTTAAGAGAATGAACTGGCAAACAACAGATAATGTCTTTCGGAAGAAAATTACCTGTGCTATTGAAAATCCCTTTAAAGACATTTAAGGAGCTCCACAGGTGAAGAGCATCCAACCTCCTTAGATACCCAGTGTGTGTTTGGGTACCAGCCCCTTCCTGCCAGGGCCCCCTGTGCCAGCCCAGGGACAGGGCAAGACTTGGCCCCTCCTCAGCAGTCCTGAAGAGCAGTGGAAGCTGCTCAGAAAGGCCACTGGGCACAGCCTGTATCGTTCCTCATGAACTCAACTACAGACTTGGCTGGGGGGAGGAAAAGAAAAATCTGAACAAAATGTTGCTAATCTGTCCAAGTAGGGATGTGACTGATCTCCCTGGGGCTAATTCTGTGTATGAAGTTAAATATATGCCTAGAGGGTTTCCTGAATGCATCCAGAAAGTTCATCCACTCTCAAGCTGGAGAAATAAATGAGTGCAAAGTCACAGGAATTGACATCTCTTGGGTCTGAGTGATTTTCTGACATTGCTGGTTGACTTCACTGTGGGAGTAGGGCCCAAGTTCTCAGCAAAGGGACCGTGTTCAGGGGGCTGCACTCTGCCGGGAATTTGTACATTTGCAGTCTCAGACAAATTTATTTTTGTAGTTGCCATATGTGAGGGCTTTTCATAATCGCCATCTGTGGAACGAAAGGCAGTCCAGGCTAAAATGTGCGCAGTTGCAAATATTGGAAAATATGGCTATTATAAAAAGTTGTAAGAACTTTATGCAAATGTTCCATCTACAGTGGAAGGGCCAGATTCTAATATCACGCATGGTGCACAGTAACAGATTTTTCCTAGGTATGCCGGGATGGCCACACTGTGCCTGAGATTAGAATGTGTTTCAAAAATGGATTATTGGGATATGAAAGAGCCAATGATGAGGAAAATCAGATTTTACTGAGCTTTTTCTTTTTTTCTTCACTCTTACTATGTGAGAATTGGCTTTCAGCATAGTTTCTGGTCTTTGTAATTCATTAGGAAAATTGGCAATAAACTAATGGCAAAATGTGAAAACTAGTTTTCCTCCTTAAGAAATTCACATCATCAAATTAGGACAGAGAAATGATCTCTTTACACCCAGTTGCTCAGAGCAACTGGCAAATTTTGACTACACGAAGCATTACCTGAAGCAAACCACAGTGTCTGCATTCCCTGGGGACTCCCCTGAGGTGCTGTCCGCAGGCACTGGTGGCATTGAAGTTCTGGTGGTGTGCAGGTTAATTCACTCTGCAAATCCTACTATCAGTTTATCTTCATTTGTTTAAATCCTTGCATTTGATATTTTATTCCCCCCCCCCCATATCCAGATACTGTCTTCTTTCTTGTCTCTTTGGGGAGGAGGTAAGTGAGATTTGGATGCAAGCCATAATTATTCTGGGAAAATCACCCTTCAGCTTTTATTTATATGCAAAATCTTGCCCTGCAGCAGCTTGACGGCTACACGAGGCTAGGAAGGCAGTACCAGCCTACCTCCAGGGTTTCTCTCCTTCCTAAATGATATCTTGCTGGTCCTTGTCTCATCCTCAATTCTCGGTGACCCAGGTTTAGGGAGAGAAGTTGGCATGGCTATTCTGTTCTCATCTCCAGAGAAACCCAGCACTGGCCAGGTAAGAAGCTCCCCTTGGACAGGGAATATTGGATTTTCTAAGACAAAGGGAGCAGTGAAGCCAGCTCCTGGCTAGAGCTGAAGCAGCCCTGGCAGCACTCCACAGCTAGAAAGCCCCTTGAGACTTTTGAGTTCTTCAGTACTGAGTAGCAGCTGCAGCAGCAGCTTTCCATGGGTTTGGATTAAGGGAACTTTCTCGGAATGTTCTGAGTGCAGAGGGTGTCTGATGTTTGGAAGTGCAGAGTGTTCCTAATGATTCCCATGGAAATCACAGTATCAGTTGGTTCTGAAAATGAGGTCCCTGGTCTAAACAGCTGGGTTTGCAGGCAGGGACCAAACCCTCTGAGGTGTTTTGTGGGATCATTATTATACAGCAGTTTTGCTGTATCCAAGCTGAACAATTTTTTTCTTCAGTACACAGGATTCTTGAAAAGCAAGGGCTACCCGTGCAGACCAATTGCAATGGCAGATCCAGGGATTTAGCAAAGGCTAAAACCAAAACTGGTCTCTGCACATGCTTTCTAATCTAAACAAAATCTGAAAGTTTATCAGTTGTCCCTGAGAGCAACACCTCTGAGTTAGTGATGCTTCTCAGGCCACCTGAGAGATGATATAAATCTTTATAACTTGCAAGTGAAGCAATCAAATTTTAATGGAAAAATGTTTCTGTCTTTGGGAAAATGTGATAAATATGCCACTGTGAAGGGGCAGAGAACTTTTGCAGGAAATATTCATTAAGACTGACTATGAATATTCAGTATACACCTGAAAGCCCACATAGTTATTATATTTTAAATAAATACTTGCTTTTCAAATGTTGTTTTAACTAGTCATCTATCTTCAGATATTGTCAAAACATCACTCATCATACATCTGTCTAAATGCTATCCAGATGCTGCTGAACTAGTTTCTTTTTTAGGTATATATATTAAAGTATTCCTTTTCACAGAAAGTTTTGAGTGTAAAAATTATATATTTGTCTGAGGTTGGAAAACTGCATGGTACTGTTGCTGATGCAGGATTGGAATGAGGGATACTTTTTGTATGATATTATGAACAGTAAGTGGACTTTGGTGGTGGACATGAGGATCCCCATATAGTCTTAGCTTTTTAAATGAATTCTCTCATTCTTATGTTCTCTGCTGCCTCATCATAAAAAAAAAAAATAAGAACGGGGGATTGGAAAATACTGTGTGGTTCATCATGATCCCCTCCTTCAGCAGGACAACATCATGCAGTTGCTTTTATGAACTTAATCTACACAACTGTAAATAAAAGTGAATTTCATGTTCCACCATCTCTCTTGAAAATGTGCCCCAGGAATGTAATGGGGCTAAAAACATCTCTGCTGGAGTAGCCCTAATATATGCATGATCCCTTCACACACACCTGTCCTTAGAGGAGTTGCTCTCTGCAGTGCTTTTCCCTCCCTCACGCTCACTCTAGAGCATTTATGGGCAGAAATATTTTCTTCTCTTAAGTCCTAGTCTTGCAAAACTGGTGGCAGACAGTAGCTAGAGATGAGCTCAGTGGGTCAGAGCAGGGTGGTGAAAATGCCCCAGTTGCAGGTTCAATCCCTCTGTGGGCCATCCACGTAAGAGTTGGACTTGATGATCCCTGTGAGTCCCTTCCAGCTCAGAGCACTCTGTGGGTTCTGGGGTGGGATGCCCTGCTGTCAGTGCCTTTCTCTTCCCCAGCTGTCTTCCACTGCACATTACTGCTTAAATGCAGTTACCTTACATGTGAGGATCAAAACTCTGCATATTCTTAATCATAGAATCATGGAATGGTTTGGGCTGGAAGGGACCTTAAAGACCTTGAGATCTTTGTCTACTGATGTTTGAACTGATGCCATGTCCACTGATGACTGACCTTATTTCTGCGGGCAAGTCACATAACTGTCTCTGGATCAAACTCGCCTTTGCTGTAAATCCATGAAGCCTTGTGTGTTTCATTACACCTGTGTCAGCTGTGGAATTTATCCAGATTCTTTCTCTGCAATATGTCAAGCTGGTGAATAGACTCAGAATTACCTCTCCAGTGTTATATACCTCTCCAAGGTATTTTGGACTTGAGAAATTAAAACCAGGCTGATAAAAATTATTCTTGGACTCCCAGACTACTGCTTTTAAGAATAATGCCAATACAATATTGAGGAAGTATATATCAATCTGTCCCTAAAATGAAAAAAATCTTGTTACCAGTAAGCACAAAGGTGTGTTCCACCATTATTTAAGAGAAACACAAGATTGGCTACATTTATACTTGTTCCCTTCCGCAGCTCTGTCAGGGATATAATTTAAAAAGCTTTCCTTGTATAGATGTTCCGTTGTGGGGTTTTGTTCTCTTTCTCTAAGCATGCATAGATTTTAGACTACTTCCCTTAAAAGAAAAAGTTACTCAAAGTGAAATATTCCTTTAGATCCAGTCACATCTATTCTAGTAAGAAAATTTGTACTTAATAGCTGTTGTTATTGTCAGTTTTTTCAATACAATGAAAACCTTTTTTACTTTCTTCAGTACTTTTGTTGCTTGAAAATGATATTGTTCTAAATTATTGTTCTGTCAGCTGGGGGAAGGGTTGTCAGTAAAAGAGAGGCATTATACTGGTGTTGCACATGCAAGGTCATCTGTACCTCTCTGTGTTTGAACCAATGCTGTTGTGGTTGGTAAGAGGGGGAGGTACAAGGCTCTTTGAGGCAAGGGAAATTTATTGCATTGCTTTTCCAAAAATTACTGCCTATGGAAGTGGAGCTTGGGGTATGGTGGAACCAGAAGCTTGCTTTATTCTTTGATGATAGTAAAAAGTTCTTTAAAAAGCCACATCCAAGCATGAAAAAATGCCCTGTGATGAGTGTAGTACTTCAGGTCTTGGTTGCTGTAACTGGTAGTGGGAGCACAGTGATAGGACTCCTCTAAAACATCCCCCCGGGACAGACACATAAATCCCGTGGCATGGGAAAGTGGAAAACTGGAGAAAGTTTCAGACTGCATTTATTTTAATTTTTTCTTCCGTGGAGTTCATATGAGCAAGTGGAAGGAGTGAGTGCCCCGGCATCCCCTTCCAGATATTCCATATTTCCATATCCAAATATTCCATATTTCTGACTCCCAAAGGCCTCCCTGGAATGTGAGGGAGCAATGCAGCAGGAGTTGCTAAAAGCCCTGGTTAGAGCTGTAATTAATGGATAGGGACATGTGAGGAACCCTGTCCTCGCAGGGATTTCAGATACAGCATTTCAGCGACAGTCAGCTTCCTGTCAGCGTTAGGGCCCCCATTACCCCCCTTGAATATCGCCTAGAACCACAGCAATTTTTTAGCAGTAAAGTGCTTTTTCTGCAGCTGCGTGGGGCTGCAAGGGAATTGGCTGCTCAGATTCACCTCTGCCTGCTGCAGCTGCTTCTGCTGGTGCAGGAAATGAGGGATTGCCTAGCAGAGCTGTGAGCTGGAGAAGGGCTTTTGAAAGCAGCCTTCCAGGGAGGATAAGATTTGTAAAGGAAGCAGAGCCTGTGTGGAAGATCAGGGATAGAAATTCTGGGTGGTTTGACATTATTTAGGGAAGGCAGCTGGTTCTCAACAGCTCCCAGGCCCTTGAAGAAAGTTTGAAGGGAAGGAAGGCGCTTCAGGATCTGGTAGCAGGAGGGCTGCGTGCCTTGAGATGTGAGCAATACCTTGCAAGAGGCGCAGCTCCTGGAAAAATGCAATACCTGGATTTGAGTGTAATTCTCAGAGGAGGAGCAAATTGTAATTTTTAATTGGATGGTAGACAGTTCACTGGAAAATTAAGGTAGGAAGTAAATAACAGCCTGAAGGAATAAAAAGAAAAAAAAAAAAGAGACTGTATTCTGCATAAATCTTGGCTTAAGGGAGTTCACTGTAGGAAGAGAACACTGAAATGGTGTTTAGTGTTAGCAAAATGTATCATCAATACTTTCATGTCTTGTTTTTCCTCTTCTCAACATCCCTGGGATCAGTGCTTTGCTGGCCATGTAACAGAATAATCTTTACAAGCTGGGGATGGGGGAGTTTTGTTTTCTTACCATAAATGGAGGTTTTTGATGAAAAATAAGTGTTTTATGGAGGCATCCTGCTGCCACTGAACATAGGTAGCCTTGATGAACATTTGAAAATACCAGAGAACTGGTAAGTTAAATATTGCACTGCTAGGGCCTTCTCACTGTTACAGTTTAAACTAAAAACTTAAGACCAAAGCTAGAAGTTCCACAGCCTAATGCTGCTAAAATTTATGTTCTTCACTCTGAACTGAAGCTCTGCTGCTTCAGTAACTAAAAAGAGGTCTTTCTTAGACTAAAAATACTGTGTTGAACATCAGGAAGTCAAGTTATATCAGCTTAATATTAAATTAATGGTCATTCATATACATCATTACCTCATACCATAACCTGTGCAGCTGTTCATGACATCTGCATCCAATCTATAGTTCATGACATGTCTTGACAGATACTTTACCAGAACCCCCGCCATGACTAATCTTGTAGTCATCAATTCTGCCTTTTTTACATTTGCTTGTTAATAAATGTAAATCTTCCTCGATATATGTATTCCAGCAGTGTGCCCGTATGTTCTAACAGTTACCCACATTTAATGCTCCTTTGGGATCTTTGGGCATGTAAGGAGCAATGAAAATGCACTTGGCACTTGTACATGTCATGGTAAAGTTTAATCTTTTATGATGGAAAGAGGCTGAGCCTATAAAATAAAAATAGTGCAGAAATTGTTCCTTGTTCTGGAAAACTGTCCAGATTCTATAGGCTGGAAATAATATTTACTGCTCTAGAGAGGACTGTCTTCAGCCAGATCACTGTGGGACTGAGGTTCTTCCAAAACAAGAAGATGACCACAGTCCTAGAATCAGCAGCAACCCTCCTTGGCTTCCCATGTGATGTAGATTTTCCCAACTCACATGTGCACACATTACTGTAAAATTAAAATGTCATCCTTCTGGTAGAATATTGAGTGCAGTTCCCCAGTAATGGAATTAACTCTTGGCTAAGAACTAGAGAGAAACCGATCAATGAAGATGTGCAAAATTTTCCAAAAAGCATTAGACATGGTTTGAGTCTGCACAGTTGGTTCCACACTGGAAACAGTCTCTTGGATTGCTTAAATGAAGATTAGATCTATTCAGGTATGACATGTGAATATAACTGCTTTTTCTTAGGGTGCCAAATCCAGCAGGTTGAAAATTATACTACTGTTTGGCTGGAGATTGATGACTCTAAAAGGTAGACTTAGGGCTTGCTTGGAATTCTTGCTTACTGATGGTGAATCATGGCTGAAAACAGCCTCCTGTTTTTATCTCTCCAAGAGCCCTAGGAAAAAAAGAAAGCAGCATTCATGTGAAGAAATTGTTTTCCCCCACATCATGTATTAACTTCAGCAGGTAGAAATGAGTTCAGAGTTCATGAGTATCTAAAGCTCCCCACTTTTCAACACTTTTTGTTTCTCTTTGCTTTTGACTCCGTTTAGAGTAGAAGAGTGGAATGGAAATGTCATTTTAAGGGATTATACTTCCTTGTTGTCCCTGATCTGTCTTAATTGTGTAGGAATTCAGACAGATTTTCTTTGTGTTCTTTGAATGAGATCAGCAGTAATATAACTGATAAAAAAATGGCATTGGCTCTGGCTCTGGAATAAGGACAATTCTTATGAGAAAAAATAGTAATTTATTCAAGGGTGAGCTAGTACCAGCTGCAGTGATGCATTTTTCTACACAGATGAACTGTGAAGGTTTGTTAAGCAAAGAATATTGAGTGTGCAGAAAACTGTAAAAGTTACCAAATCCAGCATGGATGAGCGGGAGCTGAAAGGGACTTGGAAAAGCGATGCCATCATAAAAGTGAGAGCTTTTCAAAACAAATGTTTGTCACCAGTTTAAAATTCTTACTGCATTTCTTAATCTCCAAGTATTTTTTTGTATCCTCTTCCCTAGTGTGCTGTTGGTGCAAGGTTGGCACCTTTCAGGCTGTCACGAGCTGTCCTTGTGAACGGGTTTTGTGATGGTTCGTGGGGGATCTCAGGGTGCAAAAAACCGACACGGTACAGGGGGTTTGCAGTGGTAATCAACACAAATGCACTTTTATTGAAATAACCACAACAGAAATGCATTGGGGAAGGATTGGGGGAAAAGGGGAAAATAAGGAAAAGAGGGAGGAATTAGAAAAGGGTATATAGCTACCAAATGTGGAACTGCAAAGTCCTTTGGTGCCCAGCCGATGGAGTTCACCAGGTCACGTCTGGGGACATCTCAGGGATGCAGTTCATCTGGACCATAATTATGCTCTTCTTTGATGGGGGAAGGGGGATGAATTTTGAAACCAAGTCAAAGGTAGTGTATTGTATCTTTGGGGGAGAGAATGGTGTTTGGAAAAGGGTACACACAGTCCATGTTCTCAGCGGTGGGTGAGAGCCATTGTCTTCTTGGTCCACTGCTCACACCTGCAGCATCTGTCTGCTTTGGTCGGCTCGCCTCCCCCCGCACACCTCCCTGGGTTGGGGGTCCCAGTCCCAGTCCTTGGAAATTGTGTGAGGGATTTCACATAGGGATTTCATGTCTGGCTTTTTCTCTGGCAAAGAGGCTTCTTACATCTCAGTTTGTCTGTCACAGTGGTTGCAAATGAGCGAGAGGGGTCTCCTGTGGGGGACCACCCCCAAAACACAGGAGAAGTCCAGCCAGGCCGAGGGGTGGGGAAAAATCCCAGAGCTATTGTTGCAAAATTGTCAGAATGTCCTTTTTCTTCTCATTAGTGTAGCATAAAGTAAACACACCTGTGAAAACAATAGCTTAGCAATTCTCTCAGGTCTCGGGGCCTTCAGTGTGTAACTCTTCTCCTAGAGAGCCAGAGATTTTAGACAGGGGGATCTTTTCTTCAGTGATCCCCCAGTGACGACCCCGAGGCAGATGAGGGAAATTTCAGAAAGACTCTCACACAGGTGTAGCATCAGCCTGAGCCTGCCAGAGGGAGCTGGACACCTTTATAGTGTTGAGATGGGGGCATTGCCCTGGGAGCTGCCAACAACAACTGCTGGGAATGAGGACAGTGGATATGGAGAGCCCCAAATAAAGACCTCTTGTAGCCTTCAGGGGGTGTGAATTGCCAGCATAGGCCATTGCTCTCCAGGCCTGTTTTGTACATTGATTACAAAGAGTTGTTTTAAATCTCTTCTGGTAGCCATGGTAAATCACCGCTTTAATTACTGTCTAGGCAGCTGGCTTGTTGAATTCTGTTGAATGGCATTAGCTTATTCACTTAATTCTGAATTGCAAAAAGGCCACATTTAAATTTACCATCTCTCAGGTTCAGTTGATCTGAGAAATAAAATATCTGAGAGGATGTAAGAAAATCTGGCTGATGTTTTACTGGAAGGGTGTCAGAGAGACAGTAATGAAATAATTTAGGTTATGTATAGACATGCATAGTCAACCCCTTTTCCCCTCCTTTTCACAGGGAGGCAAAAAAAGAAGGAGCAGAGCAGTGCTCCTACTCTGTAATATTCATGAATTATGAGGATCGCTTTATTTTTCTTTCTTTGTGGGTTCACAGGCTCACCTCATGCACAGTTCTTTGTCTGGGCTCTTAAGCCAGTTTCATGGTCACATTCCATCTGGGACAGTAATTAACTAATAGTGATTATATCCCTGGGGCCTCTGGTATCATCCTCTGCTTTTATGGGAAGGTCTCTGCCATCATCTCATGACTGTCAGTAACTTTGGGAACAGTTTAGGATATCTTATGAGTGACGTGGGGATACTTCATCAGAGCTTGATGTTAAAATGTAGAGCATGACTGGAGACCAGTCACACAGCCCTTTCCTGCACAGCTATGGGCAGGTACTAATCCTACCATCTAGAGGCTATTTTGCTTGTAACTCTGGCTCTCCTCTGAAGTAAGGCCTTCTCTTGCCTCCAAAGCAGCCAGAACAATAAATCTGGAACTAATGGTTTAAACCTTGGATCAAATCGTGCAGAAGTCCCTTGCAATTGGTCTTGGTAATTCTCTTTCCTGGAGAGGATCTACCCCATGCCCACAATGTGTGCATGGATATCCATTGTTGCCGCAGGTTGTGGGAAGGTTTGCTCTTCTGCACAGTAAATGGATGGTCTGAAACTTCCTCACAAGAGCTGTTTCACTCATTTCCTCTTCTCTGTTATTTTCATTCCAAAAAATTTATTAAATTCAGGCTCATATTCAAAACCTTGGATACAACAAAACGAAAAAATTGAGCAACTCACGAAACCTGCAGTTGAATGCAATGTTTATGCAAAATAACAGAATTTTAGGGGAGTTGGCACTAACTGCCTACAGTGCATTAGATAGAGTCCCAATAAAGGGAATCTTTCCTGAATTCAGGAAAATTCAGGAAAGCGCCTCCCGGAATTTCCCTAGAATTCAGCAAGTGCTTTGCAGCTTGAAATTGGAAGGAAAGCCTCAGATTTAGCAGCCAGAGCTTCAGGAGGAGCAGCAGCGAGCACAGCATCGGTTTTGCAGCAGCTCCTTCCATGTGCATGTTTTTGGGAGTGGAAAGGCTTGCAGAGTGTTAAAGTAGCTTTTTCTCTCCGCTGGAAAGCTGCACGCTCAGTGCCAGTCTTCTGCAGCTTCTTTCTTCACGTTTCAGCAGCTAGCACGCTCTCCGTGTGCTGGAGAAGCGGCAGAGGCTTCCTTGCCGGAGAAGCGGCACCTTCGCCGGCAGAGAGCATCCTGCCGGCCGCGGTGCGCTCCGGAGCGGGGGCTTGTGCCGAAAGAGGCCGGCAACAGGCGCTTACCTTCGGACAGCTCCGGATCGCCGTCTAATGCGTCTCTTGTCGCCTACACGGCAGGGAAAAGCTTTTCCACTCTGTCTAGGAAGGAGAAAGTGTGCCAGCACAGCAAATGCCTCCCGGACTTTCCCTGCAATTCAGCAAGTGCTTTGCAGCTTGAAATTGGAAGGAAAGCCTCAGATTTAGCAGCCAGAGCTTCAGGAGGAGCAGCAGCGAGCACAGCATCGGTTTTGCAGCAGCTCCTTCCATGTGCATGTTTTTGGGAGTGGAAAGGCTTGCAGAGTGTTAAAGTAGCTTTTTCTCTCCGTTGGAAAGCTGCACGCTCAGTGCCAGTCTTCTGCAGCTTCTTTCTTCACGTTTCAGCAGCTAGCACGCTCTCCGTGTGCTGGAGAAGCGGCAGAGGCTTCCTTGCCGGAGAAGCGGCACCTTCGCCGGCAGAGAGCATCCTGCCGGCCGCGGTGCGCTCCGGAGCGGGGGCTTGTGCCGAAAGAGGCCGGCAACAGGCGCTTACCTTCGGACAGCTCCGGATCGCCGTCTAATGCGTCTCTTGTCGCCTACACGGCAGGGAAAAGCTTTTCCACTCTGTCTAGGAAGGAGAAAGTGTGCCAGCACAGCAAATGCCTCCCGGACTTTCCCTGCAATTCAGCAAGTGCTTTGCAGCTTGAAATTGGAAGGAAAGCCTCAGATTTAGCAGCCAGAGCTTCAGGAGGAGCAGCAGCGAGCACAGCATCGCTTTTGCAGCAGCTCCTTCCATGTGCATGTTTTTGGGAGTGGAAAGGCTTGCAGAGTGTTAAAGTAGCTTTTTCTCTCCGTTGGAAAGCTGCACGCTCAGTG
The DNA here is from genome assembly GCF_963513975.1 of Fringilla coelebs. Lineage (NCBI taxonomy): Eukaryota > Metazoa > Chordata > Aves > Passeriformes > Fringillidae > Fringilla > Fringilla coelebs. The sequence goes on along the minus strand of NW_028167213.1, from coordinate 29,719 downwards.
CCAGTGTTCTGCAGCTTCTTTCTTCACGTTTCAGCAGCTAGCACGCTCTCCGTGTGCTGGAGAAGCGGCAGAGGCTTCCTTGCCGGAGAAGCGGCACCTTCGCCGGCAGAGAGCATCCTGCCGGCCGCGGTGCGCTCCGGAGCGGGGGCTTGTGCCGAAAGAGGCCGGCAACAGGCGCTTACCTTCGGACAGCTCCGGATCGCCGTCTAATGCGTCTCTTGTCGCCTACACGGCAGGGAAAAGCTTTTCCACTCTGTCTAGGAAGGAGAAAGTGTGCCAGCACAGCAAATGCCTCCCGGACTTTCCCTGCAATTCAGCAAGTGCTTTGCAGCTTGAAATTGGAAGGAAAGCCTCAGATTTAGCAGCCAGAGCTTCAGGAGGAGCAGCAGCGAGCACAGCATCGGTTTTGCAGCAGCTCCTTCCATGTGCATGTTTTTGGGAGTTGAAAGGCTTGCAGAGTGTTAAAGTAGCTTTTTCTCTCCGCTGGAAAGCTGCACGCTCAGTGCCAGTCTTCTGCAGCTTCTTTCTTCACGTTTCAGCAGCTAGCACGCTCTCCGTGTGCTGGAGAAGCGGCCGAGGCTTCCTTGCCGGAGAAGCGGCACCTTCGCCGGCAGAGAGCATCCTGCCGGCCGCGGTGCGCTCCGGAGCGGGGGCTTGTGCCGAAAGAGGCCGGCAACAGGCGCTTACCTTCGGACAGCTCCGGATCGCCGTCTAATGCGTCTCTTGTCGCCTACACGGCAGGGAAAAGCTTTTCCACTCTGTCTAGGAAGGAGAAAGTGTGCCAGCACAGCAAATGCCTCCCGGACTTTCCCTGCAATTCAGCAAGTGCTTTGCAGCTTGAAATTGGAAGGAAAGCCTCAGATTTAGCAGCCAGAGCTTCAGGAGGAGCAGCAGCGAGCACAGCATCGGTTTTGCAGCAGCTCCTTCCATGTGCATGTTTTTGGGAGTGGAAAGGCTTGCAGAGTGTTAAAGTAGCTTTTTCTCTCCGCTGGAAAGCTGCACGCTCAGTGCCAGTCTTCTGCAGCTTCTTTCTTCACGTTTCAGCAGCTAGCACGCTCTCCGTGTGCTGGAGAAGCGGCAGAGGCTTCCTTGCCGGAGAAGCGGCACCTTCGCCGGCAGAGAGCATCCTGCCGGCCGCGGTGCGCTCCGGAGCGGGGGCTTGTGCCGAAAGAGGCCGGCAACAGGCGCTTACCTTCGGACAGCTCCGGATCGCCGTCTAATGCGTCTCTTGTCGCCTACACGGCAGGGAAAAGCTTTTCCACTCTGTCTAGGAAGGAGAAAGTGTGCCAGCACAGCAAATGCCTCCCGGACTTTCCCTGCAATTCAGCAAGTGCTTTGCAGCTTGAAATTGGAAGGAAAGCCTCAGATTTAGCAGCCAGAGCTTCAGGAGGAGCAGCAGCGAGCACAGCATCGGTTTTGCAGCAGCTCCTTCCATGTGCATGTTTTTGGGAGTGGAAAGGCTTGCAGAGTGTTAAAGTAGCTTTTTCTCTCCGTTGGAAAGCTGCACGCTCAGTGCCAGTGTTCTGCAGCTTCTTTCTTCACGTTTCAGCAGCTAGCACGCTCTCCGTGTGCTGGAGAAGCGGCAGAGGCTTCCTTGCCGGAGAAGCGGCACCTTCGCCGGCAGAGAGCATCCTGCCGGCCGCGGTGCGCTCCGGAGCGGGGGCTTGTGCCGAAAGAGGCCGGCAACAGGCGCTTACCTTCGGACAGCTCCGGATCGCCGTCTAATGCGTCTCTTGTCGCCTACACGGCAGGGAAAAGCTTTTCCACTCTGTCTAGGAAGGAGAAAGTGTGCCAGCACAGCAAATGCCTCCCGGACTTTCCCTGGAATTCAGCAAGTGCTTTGCAGCTTGAAATTGGAAGGAAAGCCTCAGATTTAGCAGCCAGAGCTTCAGGAGGAGCAGCAGCGAGCACAGCATCGGTTTTGCAGCAGCTCCTTCCATGTGCATGTTTTTGGGAGTTGAAAGGCTTGCAGAGTGTTAAAGTAGCTTTTTCTCTCCGCTGGAAAGCTGCACGCTCAGTGCCAGTGTTCTGCAGCTTCTTTCTTCACGTTTCAGCAGCTAGCACGCTCTCCGTGTGCTGGAGAAGCGGCCGAGGCTTCCTTGCCGGAGAAGCGGCACCTTCGCCGGCAGAGAGCATCCTGCCGGCCGCGGTGCGCTCCGGAGCGGGGGCTTGTGCCGAAAGAGGCCGGCAACAGGCGCTTACCTTCGGACAGCTCCGGATCGCCGTCTAATGCGTCTCTTGTCGCCTACACGGCAGGGAAAAGCTTTTCCACTCTGTCTAGGAAGGAGAAAGTGTGCCAGCACAGCAAATGCCTCCCGGACTTTCCCTGCAATTCAGCAAGTGCTTTGCAGCTTGAAATTGGAAGGAAAGCCTCAGATTTAGCAGCCAGAGCTTCAGGAGGAGCAGCAGCGAGCACAGCATCGGTTTTGCAGCAGCTCCTTCCATGTGCATGTTTTTGGGAGTGGAAAGGCTTGCAGAGTGTTAAAGTAGCTTTTTCTCTCCGCTGGAAAGCTGCACGCTCAGTGCCAGTCTTCTGCAGCTTCTTTCTTCACGTTTCAGCAGCTAGCACGCTCTCCGTGTGCTGGAGAAGCGGCAGAGGCTTCCTTGCCGGAGAAGCGGCACCTTCGCCGGCAGAGAGCATCCTGCCGGCCGCGGTGCGCTCCGGAGCGGGGGCTTGTGCCGAAAGAGGCCGGCAACAGGCGCTTACCTTCGGACAGCTCCGGATCGCCGTCTAATGCGTCTCTTGTCGCCTACACGGCAGGGAAAAGCTTTTCCACTCTGTCTAGGAAGGAGAAAGTGTGCCAGCACAGCAAATGCCTCCCGGACTTTCCCTGCAATTCAGCAAGTGCTTTGCAGCTTGAAATTGGAAGGAAAGCCTCAGATTTAGCAGCCAGAGCTTCAGGAGGAGCAGCAGCGAGCACAGCATCGGTTTTGCAGCAGCTCCTTCCATGTGCATGTTTTTGGGAGTGGAAAGGCTTGCAGAGTGTTAAAGTAGCTTTTTCTCTCCGCTGGAAAGCTGCACGCTCAGTGCCAGTGTTCTGCAGCTTCTTTCTTCACGTTTCAGCAGCTAGCACGCTCTCCGTGTGCTGGAGAAGCGGCAGAGGCTTCCTTGCCGGAGAAGCGGCACCTTCGCCGGCAGAGAGCATCCTGCCGGCCGCGGTGCGCTCCGGAGCGGGGGCTTGTGCCGAAAGAGGCCGGCAACAGGCGCTTACCTTCGGACAGCTCCGGATCGCCGTCTAATGCGTCTCTTGTCGCCTACACGGCAGGGAAAAGCTTTTCCACTCTGTCTAGGAAGGAGAAAGTGTGCCAGCACAGCAAATGCCTCCCGGACTTTCCCTGCAATTCAGCAAGTGCTTTGCAGCTTGAAATTGGAAGGAAAGCCTCAGATTTAGCAGCCAGAGCTTCAGGAGGAGCAGCAGCGAGCACAGCATCGCTTTTGCAGCAGCTCCTTCCATGTGCATGTTTTTGGGAGTGGAAAGGCTTGCAGAGTGTTAAAGTAGCTTTTTCTCTCCGTTGGAAAGCTGCACGCTCAGTGCCAGTGTTCTGCAGCTTCTTTCTTCACGTTTCAGCAGCTAGCACGCTCTCCGTGTGCTGGAGAAGCGGCAGAGGCTTCCTTGCCGGAGAAGCGGCACCTTCGCCGGCAGAGAGCATCCTGCCGGCCGCGGTGCGCTCCGGAGCGGGGGCTTGTGCCGAAAGAGGCCGGCAACAGGCGCTTACCTTCGGACAGCTCCGGATCGCCGTCTAATGCGTCTCTTGTCGCCTACACGGCAGGGAAAAGCTTTTCCACTCTGTCTAGGAAGGAGAAAGTGTGCCAGCACAGCAAATGCCTCCCGGACTTTCCCTGCAATTCAGCAAGTGCTTTGCAGCTTGAAATTGGAAGGAAAGCCTCAGATTTAGCAGCCAGAGCTTCAGGAGGAGCAGCAGCGAGCACAGCATCGGTTTTGCAGCAGCTCCTTCCATGTGCATGTTTTTGGGAGTGGAAAGGCTTGCAGAGTGTTAAAGTAGCTTTTTCTCTCCGCTGGAAAGCTGCACGCTCAGTGCCAGTCTTCTGCAGCTTCTTTCTTCACGTTTCAGCAGCTAGCACGCTCTCCGTGTGCTGGAGAAGCGGCAGAGGCTTCCTTGCCGGAGAAGCGGCACCTTCGCCGGCAGAGAGCATCCTGCCGGCCGCGGTGCGCTCCGGAGCGGGGGCTTGTGCCGAAAGAGGCCGGCAACAGGCGCTTACCTTCGGACAGCTCCGGATCGCCGTCTAATGCGTCTCTTGTCGCCTACACGGCAGGGAAAAGCTTTTCCACTCTGTCTAGGAAGGAGAAAGTGTGCCAGCACAGCAAATGCCTCCCGGACTTTCCCTGCAATTCAGCAAGTGCTTTGCAGCTTGAAATTGGAAGGAAAGCCTCAGATTTAGCAGCCAGAGCTTCAGGAGGAGCAGCAGCGAGCACAGCATCGGTTTTGCAGCAGCTCCTTCCATGTGCATGTTTTTGGGAGTGGAAAGGCTTGCAGAGTGTTAAAGTAGCTTTTTCTCTCCGCTGGAAAGCTGCACGCTCAGTGCTAGTGTTCTGCAGCTTCTTTCTTCACGTTTCAGCAGCTAGCACGCTCTCCGTGTGCTGGAGAAGCGGCAGAGGCTTCCTTGCCGGAGAAGCGGCACCTTCGCCGGCAGAGAGCATCCTGCCGGCCGCGGTGCGCTCCGGAGCGGGGGCTTGTGCCGAAAGAGGCCGGCAACAGGCGCTTACCTTCGGACAGCTCCGGATCGCCGTCTAATGCGTCTCTTGTCGCCTACACGGCAGGGAAAAGCTTTTCCACTCTGTCTAGGAAGGAGAAAGTGTGCCAGCACAGCAAATGCCTCCCGGACTTTCCCTGCAATTCAGCAAGTGCTTTGCAGCTTGAAATTGGAAGGAAAGCCTCAGATTTAGCAGCCAGAGCTTCAGGAGGAGCAGCAGCGAGCACAGCATCGGTTTTGCAGCAGCTCCTTCCATGTGCATGTTTTTGGGAGTGGAAAGGCTTGCAGAGTGTTAAAGTAGCTTTTTCTCTCCGCTGGAAAGCTGCACGCTCAGTGCCAGTCTTCTGCAGCTTCTTTCTTCACGTTTCAGCAGCTAGCACGCTCTCCGTGTGCTGGAGAAGCGGCAGAGGCTTCCTTGCCGGAGAAGCGGCACCTTCGCCGGCAGAGAGCATCCTGCCGGCCGCGGTGCGCTCCGGAGCGGGGGCTTGTGCCGAAAGAGGCCGGCAACAGGCGCTTACCTTCGGACAGCTCCGGATCGCCGTCTAATGCGTCTCTTGTCGCCTACACGGCAGGGAAAAGCTTTTCCACTCTGTCTAGGAAGGAGAAAGTGTGCCAGCACAGCAAATGCCTCCCGGACTTTCCCTGCAATTCAGCAAGTGCTTTGCAGCTTGAAATTGGAAGGAAAGCCTCAGATTTAGCAGCCAGAGCTTCAGGAGGAGCAGCAGCGAGCACAGCATCGCTTTTGCAGCAGCTCCTTCCATGTGCATGTTTTTGGGAGTGGAAAGGCTTGCAGAGTGTTAAAGTAGCTTTTTCTCTCCGTTGGAAAGCTGCACGCTCAGTGCCAGTGTTCTGCAGCTTCTTTCTTCACGTTTCAGCAGCTAGCACGCTCTCCGTGTGCTGGAGAAGCGGCAGAGGCTTCCTTGCCGGAGAAGCGGCACCTTCGCCGGCAGAGAGCATCCTGCCGGCCGCGGTGCGCTCCGGAGCGGGGGCTTGTGCCGAAAGAGGCCGGCAACAGGCGCTTACCTTCGGACAGCTCCGGATCGCCGTCTAATGCGTCTCTTGTCGCCTACACGGCAGGGAAAAGCTTTTCCACTCTGTCTAGGAAGGAGAAAGTGTGCCAGCACAGCAAATGCCTCCCGGACTTTCCCTGGAATTCAGCAAGTGCTTTGCAGCTTGAAATTGGAAGGAAAGCCTCAGATTTAGCAGCCAGAGCTTCAGGAGGAGCAGCAGCGAGCACAGCATCGGTTTTGCAGCAGCTCCTTCCATGTGCATGTTTTTGGGAGTTGAAAGGCTTGCAGAGTGTTAAAGTAGCTTTTTCTCTCCGCTGGAAAGCTGCACGCTCAGTGCCAGTCTTCTGCAGCTTCTTTCTTCACGTTTCAGCAGCTAGCACGCTCTCCGTGTGCTGGAGAAGCGGCCGAGGCTTCCTTGCCGGAGAAGCGGCACCTTCGCCGGCAGAGAGCATCCTGCCGGCCGCGGTGCGCTCCGGAGCGGGGGCTTGTGCCGAAAGAGGCCGGCAACAGGCGCTTACCTTCGGACAGCTCCGGATCGCCGTCTAATGCGTCTCTTGTCGCCTACACGGCAGGGAAAAGCTTTTCCACTCTGTCTAGGAAGGAGAAAGTGTGCCAGCACAGCAAATGCCTCCCGGACTTTCCCTGCAATTCAGCAAGTGCTTTGCAGCTTGAAATTGGAAGGAAAGCCTCAGATTTAGCAGCCAGAGCTTCAGGAGGAGCAGCAGCGAGCACAGCATCGGTTTTGCAGCAGCTCCTTCCATGTGCATGTTTTTGGGAGTGGAAAGGCTTGCAGAGTGTTAAAGTAGCTTTTTCTCTCCGCTGGAAAGCTGCACGCTCAGTGCCAGTCTTCTGCAGCTTCTTTCTTCACGTTTCAGCAGCTAGCACGCTCTCCGTGTGCTGGAGAAGCGGCAGAGGCTTCCTTGCCGGAGAAGCGGCACCTTCGCCGGCAGAGAGCATCCTGCCGGCCGCGGTGCGCTCCGGAGCGGGGGCTTGTGCCGAAAGAGGCCGGCAACAGGCGCTTACCTTCGGACAGCTCCGGATCGCCGTCTAATGCGTCTCTTGTCGCCTACACGGCAGGGAAAAGCTTTTCCACTCTGTCTAGGAAGGAGAAAGTGTGCCAGCACAGCAAATGCCTCCCGGACTTTCCCTGCAATTCAGCAAGTGCTTTGCAGCTTGAAATTGGAAGGAAAGCCTCAGATTTAGCAGCCAGAGCTTCAGGAGGAGCAGCAGCGAGCACAGCATCGGTTTTGCAGCAGCTCCTTCCATGTGCATGTTTTTGGGAGTGGAAAGGCTTGCAGAGTGTTAAAGTAGCTTTTTCTCTCCGTTGGAAAGCTGCACGCTCAGTGCCAGTGTTCTGCAGCTTCTTTCTTCACGTTTCAGCAGCTAGCACGCTCTCCGTGTGCTGGAGAAGCGGCAGAGGCTTCCTTGCCGGAGAAGCGGCACCTTCGCCGGCAGAGAGCATCCTGCCGGCCGCGGTGCGCTCCGGAGCGGGGGCTTGTGCCGAAAGAGGCCGGCAACAGGCGCTTACCTTCGGACAGCTCCGGATCGCCGTCTAATGCGTCTCTTGTCGCCTACACGGCAGGGAAAAGCTTTTCCACTCTGTCTAGGAAGGAGAAAGTGTGCCAGCACAGCAAATGCCTCCCGGACTTTCCCTGCAATTCAGCAAGTGCTTTGCAGCTTGAAATTGGAAGGAAAGCCTCAGATTTAGCAGCCAGAGCTTCAGGAGGAGCAGCAGCGAGCACAGCATCGGTTTTGCAGCAGCTCCTTCCATGTGCATGTTTTTGGGAGTTGAAAGGCTTGCAGAGTGTTAAAGTAGCTTTTTCTCTCCGCTGGAAAGCTGCACGCTCAGTGCCAGTCTTCTGCAGCTTCTTTCTTCACGTTTCAGCAGCTAGCACGCTCTCCGTGTGCTGGAGAAGCGGCCGAGGCTTCCTTGCCGGAGAAGCGGCACCTTCGCCGGCAGAGAGCATCCTGCCGGCCGCGGTGCGCTCCGGAGCGGGGGCTTGTGCCGAAAGAGGCCGGCAACAGGCGCTTACCTTCGGACAGCTCCGGATCGCCGTCTAATGCGTCTCTTGTCGCCTACACGGCAGGGAAAAGCTTTTCCACTCTGTCTAGGAAGGAGAAAGTGTGCCAGCACAGCAAATGCCTCCCGGACTTTCCCTGCAATTCAGCAAGTGCTTTGCAGCTTGAAATTGGAAGGAAAGCCTCAGATTTAGCAGCCAGAGCTTCAGGAGGAGCAGCAGCGAGCACAGCATCGCTTTTGCAGCAGCTCCTTCCATGTGCATGTTTTTGGGAGTGGAAAGGCTTGCAGAGTGTTAAAGTAGCTTTTTCTCTCCGTTGGAAAGCTGCACGCTCAGTGCCAGTGTTCTGCAGCTTCTTTCTTCACGTTTCAGCAGCTAGCACGCTCTCCGTGTGCTGGAGAAGCGGCAGAGGCTTCCTTGCCGGAGAAGCGGCACCTTCGCCGGCAGAGAGCATCCTGCCGGCCGCGGTGCGCTCCGGAGCGGGGGCTTGTGCCGAAAGAGGCCGGCAACAGGCGCTTACCTTCGGACAGCTCCGGATCGCCGTCTAATGCGTCTCTTGTCGCCTACACGGCAGGGAAAAGCTTTTCCACTCTGTCTAGGAAGGAGAAAGTGTGCCAGCACAGCAAATGCCTCCCGGACTTTCCCTGGAATTCAGCAAGTGCTTTGCAGCTTGAAATTGGAAGGAAAGCCTCAGATTTAGCAGCCAGAGCTTCAGGAGGAGCAGCAGCGAGCACAGCATCGGTTTTGCAGCAGCTCCTTCCATGTGCATGTTTTTGGGAGTGGAAAGGCTTGCAGAGTGTTAAAGTAGCTTTTTCTCTCCGCTGGAAAGCTGCACGCTCAGTGCCAGTCTTCTGCAGCTTCTTTCTTCACGTTTCAGCAGCTAGCACGCTCTCCGTGTGCTGGAGAAGCGGCAGAGGCTTCCTTGCCGGAGAAGCGGCACCTTCGCCGGCAGAGAGCATCCTGCCGGCCGCGGTGCGCTCCGGAGCGGGGGCTTGTGCCGAAAGAGGCCGGCAACAGGCGCTTACCTTCGGACAGCTCCGGATCGCCGTCTAATGCGTCTCTTGTCGCCTACACGGCAGGGAAAAGCTTTTCCACTCTGTCTAGGAAGGAGAAAGTGTGCCAGCACAGCAAATGCCTCCCGGACTTTCCCTGCAATTCAGCAAGTGCTTTGCAGCTTGAAATTGGAAGGAAAGCCTCAGATTTAGCAGCCAGAGCTTCAGGAGGAGCAGCAGCGAGCACAGCATCGGTTTTGCAGCAGCTCCTTCCATGTGCATGTTTTTGGGAGTTGAAAGGCTTGAAGAGTGTTAAAGTAGCTTTTTCTCTCCGCTGGAAAGCTGCACGCTCAGTGCCAGTGTTCTGCAGCTTCTTTCTTCACGTTTCAGCAGCTAGCACGCTCTCCGTGTGCTGGAGAAGCGGCAGAGGCTTCCTTGCCGGAGAAGCGGCACCTTCGCCGGCAGAGAGCATCCTGCCGGCCGCGGTGCGCTCCGGAGCGGGGGCTTGTGCCGAAAGAGGCCGGCAACAGGCGCTTACCTTCGGACAGCTCCGGATCGCCGTCTAATGCGTCTCTTGTCGCCTACACGGCAGGGAAAAGCTTTTCCACTCTGTCTAGGAAGGAGAAAGTGTGCCAGCACAGCAAATGCCTCCCGGACTTTCCCTGCAATTCAGCAAGTGCTTTGCAGCTTGAAATTGGAAGGAAAGCCTCAGATTTAGCAGCCAGAGCTTCAGGAGGAGCAGCAGCGAGCACAGCATCGGTTTTGCAGCAGCTCCTTCCATGTGCATGTTTTTGGGAGTGGAAAGGCTTGCAGAGTGTTAAAGTAGCTTTTTCTCTCCGCTGGAAAGCTGCACGCTCAGTGCTAGTGTTCTGCAGCTTCTTTCTTCACGTTTCAGCAGCTAGCACGCTCTCCGTGTGCTGGAGAAGCGGCAGAGGCTTCCTTGCCGGAGAAGCGGCACCTTCGCCGGCAGAGAGCATCCTGCCGGCCGCGGTGCGCTCCGGAGCGGGGGCTTGTGCCGAAAGAGGCCGGCAACAGGCGCTTACCTTCGGACAGCTCCGGATCGCCGTCTAATGCGTCTCTTGTCGCCTACACGGCAGGGAAAAGCTTTTCCACTCTGTCTAGGAAGGAGAAAGTGTGCCAGCACAGCAAATGCCTCCCGGACTTTCCCTGGAATTCAGCAAGTGCTTTGCAGCTTGAAATTGGAAGGAAAGCCTCAGATTTAGCAGCCAGAGCTTCAGGAGGAGCAGCAGCGAGCACAGCATCGGTTTTGCAGCAGCTCCTTCCATGTGCATGTTTTTGGGAGTGGAGAGGCTTGCAGAGTGTTAAAGTAGCTCTTTCTCTCCGCTGGAAAGCTGCACGCTCAGTGCCAGTGTTCTGCAGCTTCTTTCTTCACGTTTCAGCAGCTAGCACGCTCTCCGTGTGCTGGAGAAGCGGCCGAGGCTTCCTTGCCGGAGAAGCGGCACCTTCGCCGGCAGAGAGCATCCTGCCGGCCGCGGTGCGCTCCGGAGCGGGGGCTTGTGCCGAAAGAGGCCGGCAACAGGCGCTTACCTTCGGACAGCTCCGGATCGCCGTCTAATGCGTCTCTTGTCGCCTACACGGCAGGGAAAAGCTTTTCCACTCTGTCTAGGAAGGAGAAAGTGTGCCAGCACAGCAAATGCCTCCCGGACTTTCCCTGGAATTCAGCAAGTGCTTTGCAGCTTGAAATTGGAAGGAAAGCCTCAGATTTAACAGCCAGAGCTTCAGGAGGAGCAGCAGCGAGCACAGCATCGGTTTTGCAGCAGCTCCTTCCATGTGCATGTTTTTGGGAGTGGAAAGGCTTGCAGAGTGTTAAAGTAGCTTTTTCTCTCCGCTGGAAAGCTGCACGCTCAGTGCCAGTCTTCTGCAGCTTCTTTCTTCACGTTTCAGCAGCTAGCACGCTCTCCGTGTGCTGGAGAAGCGGCAGAGGCTTCCTTGCCGGAGAAGCGGCACCTTCGCCGGCAGAGAGCATCCTGCCGGCCGCGGTGCGCTCCGGAGCGGGGGCTTGTGCCGAAAGAGGCCGGCAACAGGCGCTTACCTTCGGACAGCTCCGGATCGCCGTCTAATGCGTCTCTTGTCGCCTACACGGCAGGGAAAAGCTTTTCCACTCTGTCTAGGAAGGAGAAAGTGTGCCAGCACAGCAAATGCCTCCCGGACTTTCCCTGGAATTCAGCAAGTGCTTTGCAGCTTGAAATTGGAAGGAAAGCCTCAGATTTAGCAGCCAGAGCTTCAGGAGGAGCAGCAGCGAGCACAGCATCGGTTTTGCAGCAGCTCCTTCCATGTGCATGTTTTTGGGAGTGGAAAGGCTTGCAGAGTGTTAAAGTAGCTTTTTCTCTCCGCTGGAAAGCTGCACGCTCAGTGCCAGTCTTCTGCAGCTTCTTTCTTCACGTTTCAGCAGCTAGCACGCTCTCCGTGTGCTGGAGAAGCGGCCGAGGCTTCCTTGCCGGAGAAGCGGCACCTTCGCCGGCAGAGAGCATCCTGCCGGCCGCGGTGCGCTCCGGAGCGGGGGCTTGTGCCGAAAGAGGCCGGCAACAGGCGCTTACCTTCGGACAGCTCCGGATCGCCGTCTAATGCGTCTCTTGTCGCCTACACGGCAGGGAAAAGCTTTTCCACTCTGTCTAGGAAGGAGAAAGTGTGCCAGCACAGCAAATGCCTCCCGGACTTTCCCTGGAATTCAGCAAGTGCTTTGCAGCTTGAAATTGGAAGGAAAGCCTCAGATTTAGCAGCCAGAGCTTCAGGAGGAGCAGCAGCGAGCACAGCATCGGTTTTGCAGCAGCTCCTTCCATGTGCATGTTTTTGGGAGTGGAAAGGCTTGCAGAGTGTTAAAGTAGCTTTTTCTCTCCGCTGGAAAGCTGCACGCTCAGTGCCAGTCTTCTGCAGCTTCTTTCTTCACGTTTCAGCAGCTAGCACGCTCTCCGTGTGCTGGAGAAGCGGCAGAGGCTTCCTTGCCGGAGAAGCGGCACCTTCGCCGGCAGAGAGCATCCTGCCGGCCGCGGTGCGCTCCGGAGCGGGGGCTTGTGCCGAAAGAGGCCGGCAACAGGCGCTTACCTTCGGACAGCTCCGGATCGCCGTCTAATGCGTCTCTTGTCGCCTACACGGCAGGGAAAAGCTTTTCCACTCTGTCTAGGAAGGAGAAAGTGTGCCAGCACAGCAAATGCCTCCCGGACTTTCCCTGCAATTCAGCAAGTGCTTTGCAGCTTGAAATTGGAAGGAAAGCCTCAGATTTAGCAGCCAGAGCTTCAGGAGGAGCAGCAGCGAGCACAGCATCGGTTTTGCAGCAGCTCCTTCCATGTGCATGTTTTTGGGAGTGGAAAGGCTTGCAGAGTGTTAAAGTAGCTTTTTCTCTCCGCTGGAAAGCTGCACGCTCAGTGCCAGTCTTCTGCAGCTTCTTTCTTCACGTTTCAGCAGCTAGCACGCTCTCCGTGTGCTGGAGAAGCGGCAGAGGCTTCCTTGCCGGAGAAGCGGCACCTTCGCCGGCAGAGAGCATCCTGCCGGCCGCGGTGCGCTCCGGAGCGGGGGCTTGTGCCGAAAGAGGCCGGCAACAGGCGCTTACCTTCGGACAGCTCCGGATCGCCGTCTAATGCGTCTCTTGTCGCCTACACGGCAGGGAAAAGCTTTTCCACTCTGTCTAGGAAGGAGAAAGTGTGCCAGCACAGCAAATGCCTCCCGGACTTTCCCTGCAATTCAGCAAGTGCTTTGCAGCTTGAAATTGGAAGGAAAGCCTCAGATTTAGCAGCCAGAGCTTCAGGAGGAGCCAGGGAAAGTCCGGGAGGCATTTGCTGTGCTGGCACACTTTCTCTTTCCTAGACAGAGTGGAAAAGCTTTTCCCTGCCGTGTAGGCGACAAGAGACGCATTAGACGGCGATCCGGAGCTGTCCGAAGGTAAGCGCCTGTTGCCGGCCTCTTTCGGCACAAGCCCCCGCTCCGGAGCGCACCGCGGCCGGCAGGATGCTCTCTGCCGGCGAAGGTGCCGCTTCTCCGGCAAGGAAGCCTCTGCCGCTTCTCCAGCACACGGAGAGCGTGCTAGCTGCTGAAACGTGAAGAAAGAAGCTGCAGAAGACTGGCACTGAGCGTGCAGCTTTCCAGCGGAGAGAAAAAGCTACTTTAACACTCTGCAAGCCTTTCAACTCCCAAAAACATGCACATGGAAGGAGCTGCTGCAAAACCGATGCTGTGCTCGCTGCTGCTCCTCCTGAAGCTCTGGCTGCTAAATCTGAGGCTTTCCTTCCAATTTCAAGCTGCAAAGCACTTGCTGAATTGCAGGGAAAGTCCGGGAGGCATTTGCTGTGCTGGCACACTTTCTCCTTCCTAGACAGAGTGGAAAAGCTTTTCCCTGCCGTGTAGGCGACAACAGACGCATTAGACGGCGATCCGGAGCTGTCCGAAGGTAAGCGCCTGTTGCCGGCCTCTTTCGGCACAAGCCCCCGCTCCGGAGCGCACCGCGGCCGGCAGGATGCTCTCTGCCGGCGAAGGTGCCGCTTCTCCGGCAAGGAAGCCTCTGCCGCTTCTCCAGCACACGGAGAGCGTGCTAGCTGCTGAAACGTGAAGAAAGAAGCTGCAGAACACTGGCACTGAGCGTGCAGCTTTCCAGCGGAGAGAAAAAGCTACTTTAACACTCTGCAAGCCTTTCCACTCCCAAAAACATGCACATGGAAGGAGCTGCTGCAAAACCGATGCTGTGCTCGCTGCTGCTCCTCCTGAAGCTCTGGCTGCTAAATCTGAGGCTTTCCTTCCAATTTCAAGCTGCAAAGCACTTGCTGAATTGCAGGGAAAGTCCGGGAGGCATTTGCTGTGCTGGCACACTTTCTCCTTCCTAGACAGAGTGGAAAAGCTTTTCCCTGCCGTGTAGGCGACAAGAGACGCATTAGACGGCGATCCGGAGCTGTCCGAAGGTAAGCGCCTGTTGCCGGCCTCTTTCGGCACAAGCCCCCGCTCCGGAGCGCACCGCGGCCGGCAGGATGCTCTCTGCCGGCGAAGGTGCCGCTTCTCCGGCAAGGAAGCCTCTGCCGCTTCTCCAGCACACGGAGAGCGTGCTAGCTGCTGAAACGTGAAGAAAGAAGCTGCAGAAGACTGGCACTGAGCGTGCAGCTTTCCAGCGGAGAGAAAAAGCTACTTTAACACTCTGCAAGCCTTTCAACTCCCAAAAACATGCACATGGAAGGAGCTGCTGCAAAACCGATGCTGTGCTCGCTGCTGCTCCTCCTGAAGCTCTGGCTGCTAAATCTGAGGCTTTCCTTCCAATTTCAAGCTGCAAAGCACTTGCTGAATTGCAGGGAAAGTCCGGGAGGCATTTGCTGTGCTGGCACACTTTCTCCTTCCTAGACAGAGTGGAAAAGCTTTTCCCTGCCGTGTAGGCGACAAGAGACGCATTAGACGGCGATCCGGAGCTGTCCGAAGGTAAGCGCCTGTTGCCGGCCTCTTTCGGCACAAGCCCCCGCTCCGGAGCGCACCGCGGCCGGCAGGATGCTCTCTGCCGGCGAAGGTGCCCCTTCTCCGGCAAGGAAGCCTCTGCCGCTTCTCCAGCACACGGAGAGCGTGCTAGCTGCTGAAACGTGAAGAAAGAAGCTGCAGAAGACTGGCACTGAGCGTGCAGCTTTCCAGCGGAGAGAAAAAGCTACTTTAACACTCTGCAAGCCTTTCCACTCCCAAAAACATGCACATGGAAGGAGCTGCTGCAAAACCGATGCTGTGCTCGCTGCTGCTCCTCCTGAAGCTCTGGCTGCTAAATCTGAGGCTTTCCTTCCAATTTCAAGCTGCAAAGCACTTGCTGAATTCCAGGGAAAGTCCGGGAGGCATTTGCTGTGCTGGCACACTTTCTCTTTCCTAGACAGAGTGGAAAAGCTTTTCCCTGCCGTGTAGGCGACAAGAGACGCATTAGACGGCGATCCGGAGCTGTCCGAAGGTAAGCGCCTGTTGCCGGCCTCTTTCGGCACAAGCCCCCGCTCCGGAGCGCACCGCGGCCGGCAGGATGCTCTCTGCCGGCGAAGGTGCCGCTTCTCCGGCAAGGAAGCCTCTGCCGCTTCTCCAGCACACGGAGAGCGTGCTAGCTGCTGAAACGTGAAGAAAGAAGCTGCAGAAGACTGGCACTGAGCGTGCAGCTTTCCAGCGGAGAGAAAAAGCTACTTTAACACTCTGCAAGCCTTTCCACTCCCAAAAACATGCACATGGAAGGAGCTGCTGCAAAACCGATGCTGTGCTCGCTGCTGCTCCTCCTGAAGCTCTGGCTGCTAAATCTGAGGCTTTCCTTCCAATTTCAAGCTGCAAAGCACTTGCTGAATTGCAGGGAAAGTCCGGGAGGCATTTGCTGTGCTGGCACACTTTCTCCTTCCTAGACAGAGTGGAAAAGCTTTTCCCTGCCGTGTAGGCGACAAGAGACGCATTAGACGGCGATCCGGAGCTGTCCGAAGGTAAGCGCCTGTTGCCGGCCTCTTTCGGCACAAGCCCCCGCTCCGGAGCGCACCGCGGCCGGCAGGATGCTCTCTGCCGGCGAAGGTGCCGCTTCTCCGGCAAGGAAGCCTCTGCCGCTTCTCCAGCACACGGAGAGCGTGCTAGCTGCTGAAACGTGAAGAAAGAAGCTGCAGAAGACTGGCACTGAGCGTGCAGCTTTCCAGCGGAGAGAAAAAGCTACTTTAACACTCTGCAAGCCTTTCCACTCCCAAAAACATGCACATGGAAGGAGCTGCTGCAAAACCGATGCTGTGCTCGCTGCTGCTCCTCCTGAAGCTCTGGCTGCTAAATCTGAGGCTTTCCTTCCAATTTCAAGCTGCAAAGCACTTGCTGAATTGCAGGGAAAGTCCGGGAGGCATTTGCTGTGCTGGCACACTTTCTCCTTCCTAGACAGAGTGGAAAAGCTTTTCCCTGCCGTGTAGGCGACAAGAGACGCATTAGACGGCGATCCGGAGCTGTCCGAAGGTAAGCGCCTGTTGCCGGCCTCTTTCGGCACAAGCCCCCGCTCCGGAGCGCACCGCGGCCGGCAGGATGCTCTCTGCCGGCGAAGGTGCCGCTTCTCCGGCAAGGAAGCCTCGGCCGCTTCTCCAGCACACGGAGAGCGTGCTAGCTGCTGAAACGTGAAGAAAGAAGCTGCAGAACACTGGCACTGAGCGTGCAGCTTTCCAGCGGAGAGAAAAAGCTACTTTAACACTCTGCAAGCCTTTCAACTCCCAAAAACATGCACATGGAAGGAGCTGCTGCAAAACCGATACTGTGCTCGCTGCTGCTCCTCCTGAAGCTCTGGCTGCTAAATCTGAGGCTTTCCTTCCAATTTCAAGCTGCAAAGCACTTGCTGAATTGCAGGGAAAGTCCGGGAGGCATTTGCTGTGCTGGCACACTTTCTCCTTCCTAGACAGAGTGGAAAAGCTTTTCCCTGCCGTGTAGGCGACAAGAGACGCATTAGACGGCGATCCGGAGCTGTCCGAAGGTAAGCGCCTGTTGCCGGCCTCTTTCGGCACAAGCCCCCGCTCCGGAGCGCACCGCGGCCGGCAGGATGCTCTCTGCCGGCGAAGGTGCCCCTTCTCCGGCAAGGAAGCCTCTGCCGCTTCTCCAGCACACGGAGAGCGTGCTAGCTGCTGAAACGTGAAGAAAGAAGCTGCAGAAGACTGGCACTGAGCGTGCAGCTTTCCAGCGGAGAGAAAAAGCTACTTTAACACTCTGCAAGCCTTTCCACTCCCAAAAACATGCACATGGAAGGAGCTGCTGCAAAACCGATGCTGTGCTCGCTGCTGCTCCTCCTGAAGCTCTGGCTGCTAAATCTGAGGCTTTCCTTCCAATTTCAAGCTGCAAAGCACTTGCTGAATTCCAGGGAAAGTCCGGGAGGCATTTGCTGTGCTGGCACACTTTCTCTTTCCTAGACAGAGTGGAAAAGCTTTTCCCTGCCATGTAGGCGACAAGAGACGCATTAGACGGCGATCCGGAGCTGTCCGAAGGTAAGCGCCTGTTGCCGGCCTCTTTCGGCACAAGCCCCCGCTCCGGAGCGCACCGCGGCCGGCAGGATGCTCTCTGCCGGCGAAGGTGCCGCTTCTCCGGCAAGGAAGCCTCTGCCGCTTCTCCAGCACACGGAGAGCGTGCTAGCTGCTGAAACGTGAAGAAAGAAGCTGCAGAAGACTGGCACTGAGCGTGCAGCTTTCCAGCGGAGAGAAAAAGCTACTTTAACACTCTGCAAGCCTTTCCACTCCCAAAAACATGCACATGGAAGGAGCTGCTGCAAAACCGATGCTGTGCTCGCTGCTGCTCCTCCTGAAGCTCTGGCTGCTAAATCTGAGGCTTTCCTTCCAATTTCAAGCTGCAAAGCACTTGCTGAATTGCAGGGAAAGTCCGGGAGGCATTTGCTGTGCTGGCACACTTTCTCCTTCCTAGACAGAGTGGAAAAGCTTTTCCCTGCCGTGTAGGCGACAAGAGACGCATTAGACGGCGATCCGGAGCTGTCCGAAGGTAAGCGCCTGTTGCCGGCCTCTTTCGGCACAAGCCCCCGCTCCGGAGCGCACCGCGGCCGGCAGGATGCTCTCTGCCGGCGAAGGTGCCGCTTCTCCGGCAAGGAAGCCTCTGCCGCTTCTCCAGCACACGGAGAGCGTGCTAGCTGCTGAAACGTGAAGAAAGAAGCTGCAGAAGACTGGCACTGAGCGTGCAGCTTTCCAGCGGAGAGAAAAAGCTACTTTAACACTCTGCAAGCCTTTCCACTCCCAAAAACATGCACATGGAAGGAGCTGCTGCAAAACCGATGCTGTGCTCGCTGCTGCTCCTCCTGAAGCTCTGGCTGCTAAATCTGAGGCTTTCCTTCCAATTTCAAGCTGCAAAGCACTTGCTGAATTGCAGGGAAAGTCCGGGAGGCATTTGCTGTGCTGGCACACTTTCTCCTTCCTAGACAGAGTGGAAAAGCTTTTCCCTGCCGTGTAGGCGACAAGAGACGCATTAGACGGCGATCCGGAGCTGTCCGAAGGTAAGCGCCTGTTGCCGGCCTCTTTCGGCACAAGCCCCCGCTCCGGAGCGCACCGCGGCCGGCAGGATGCTCTCTGCCGGCGAAGGTGCCGCTTCTCCGGCAAGGAAGCCTCTGCCGCTTCTCCAGCACACGGAGAGCGTGCTAGCTGCTGAAACGTGAAGAAAGAAGCTGCAGAAGACTGGCACTGAGCGTGCAGCTTTCCAGCGGAGAGAAAAAGCTACTTTAACACTCTGCAAGCCTTTCCACTCCCAAAAACATGCACATGGAAGGAGCTGCTGCAAAACCGATGCTGTGCTCGCTGCTGCTCCTCCTGAAGCTCTGGCTGCTAAATCTGAGGCTTTCCTTCCAATTTCAAGCTGCAAAGCACTTGCTGAATTGCAGGGAAAGTCCGGGAGGCATTTGCTGTGCTGGCACACTTTCTCCTTCCTAGACAGAGTGGAAAAGCTTTTCCCTGCCGTGTAGGCGACAAGAGACGCATTAGACGGCGATCCGGAGCTGTCCGAAGGTAAGCGCCTGTTGCCGGCCTCTTTCGGCACAAGCCCCCGCTCCGGAGCGCACCGCGGCCGGCAGGATGCTCTCTGCCGGCGAAGGTGCCGCTTCTCCGGCAAGGAAGCCTCTGCCGCTTCTCCAGCACACGGAGAGCGTGCTAGCTGCTGAAACGTGAAGAAAGAAGCTGCAGAACACTGGCACTGAGCGTGCAGCTTTCCAGCGGAGAGAAAAAGCTACTTTAACACTCTGCAAGCCTTTCAACTCCCAAAAACATGCACATGGAAGGAGCTGCTGCAAAACCGATACTGTGCTCGCTGCTGCTCCTCCTGAAGCTCTGGCTGCTAAATCTGAGGCTTTCCTTCCAATTTCAAGCTGCAAAGCACTTGCTGAATTGCAGGGAAAGTCCGGGAGGCATTTGCTGTGCTGGCACACTTTCTCCTTCCTAGACAGAGTGGAAAAGCTTTTCCCTGCCGTGTAGGCGACAAGAGACGCATTAGACGGCGATCCGGAGCTGTCCGAAGGTAAGCGCCTGTTGCCGGCCTCTTTCGGCACAAGCCCCCGCTCCGGAGCGCACCGCGGCCGGCAGGATGCTCTCTGCCGGCGAAGGTGCCCCTTCTCCGGCAAGGAAGCCTCTGCCGCTTCTCCAGCACACGGAGAGCGTGCTAGCTGCTGAAACGTGAAGAAAGAAGCTGCAGAACACTGGCACTGAGCGTGCAGCTTTCCAGCGGAGAGAAAAAGCTACTTTAACACTCTGCAAGCCTTTCCACTCCCAAAAACATGCACATGGAAGGAGCTGCTGCAAAACCGATGCTGTGCTCGCTGCTGCTCCTCCTGAAGCTCTGGCTGCTAAATCTGAGGCTTTCCTTCCAATTTCAAGCTGCAAAGCACTTGCTGAATTCCAGGGAAAGTCCGGGAGGCATTTGCTGTGCTGGCACACTTTCTCTTTCCTAGACAGAGTGGAAAAGCTTTTCCCTGCCGTGTAGGCGACAAGAGACGCATTAGACGGCGATCCGGAGCTGTCCGAAGGTAAGCGCCTGTTGCCGGCCTCTTTCGGCACAAGCCCCCGCTCCGGAGCGCACCGCGGCCGGCAGGATGCTCTCTGCCGGCGAAGGTGCCGCTTCTCCGGCAAGGAAGCCTCTGCCGCTTCTCCAGCACACGGAGAGCGTGCTAGCTGCTGAAACGTGAAGAAAGAAGCTGCAGAAGACTGGCACTGAGCGTGCAGCTTTCCAGCGGAGAGAAAAAGCTACTTTAACACTCTGCAAGCCTTTCCACTCCCAAAAACATGCACATGGAAGGAGCTGCTGCAAAACCGATGCTGTGCTCGCTGCTGCTCCTCCTGAAGCTCTGGCTGCTAAATCTGAGGCTTTCCTTCCAATTTCAAGCTGCAAAGCACTTGCTGAATTGCAGGGAAAGTCCGGGAGGCATTTGCTGTGCTGGCACACTTTCTCCTTCCTAGACAGAGTGGAAAAGCTTTTCCCTGCCGTGTAGGCGACAAGAGACGCATTAGACGGCGATCCGGAGCTGTCCGAAGGTAAGCGCCTGTTGCCGGCCTCTTTCGGCACAAGCCCCCGCTCCGGAGCGCACCGCGGCCGGCAGGATGCTCTCTGCCGGCGAAGGTGCCGCTTCTCCGGCAAGGAAGCCTCGGCCGCTTCTCCAGCACACGGAGAGCGTGCTAGCTGCTGAAACGTGAAGAAAGAAGCTGCAGAACACTGGCACTGAGCGTGCAGCTTTCCAGCGGAGAGAAAAAGCTACTTTAACACTCTGCAAGCCTTTCCACTCCCAAAAACATGCACATGGAAGGAGCTGCTGCAAAACCGATGCTGTGCTCGCTGCTGCTCCTCCTGAAGCTCTGGCTGCTAAATCTGAGGCTTTCCTTCCAATTTCAAGCTGCAAAGCACTTGCTGAATTGCAGGGAAAGTCCGGGAGGCATTTGCTGTGCTGGCACACTTTCTCCTTCCTAGACAGAGTGGAAAAGCTTTTCCCTGCCGTGTAGGCGACAAGAGACGCATTAGACGGCGATCCGGAGCTGTCCGAAGGTAAGCGCCTGTTGCCGGCCTCTTTCGGCACAAGCCCCCGCTCCGGAGCGCACCGCGGCCGGCAGGATGCTCTCTGCCGGCGAAGGTGCCGCTTCTCCGGCAAGGAAGCCTCTGCCGCTTCTCCAGCACACGGAGAGCGTGCTAGCTGCTGAAACGTGAAGAAAGAAGCTGCAGAAGACTGGCACTGAGCGTGCAGCTTTCCAGCGGAGAGAAAAAGCTACTTTAACACTCTGCAAGCCTTTCCACTCCCAAAAACATGCACATGGAAGGAGCTGCTGCAAAACCGATGCTGTGCTCGCTGCTGCTCCTCCTGAAGCTCTGGCTGCTAAATCTGAGGCTTTCCTTCCAATTTCAAGCTGCAAAGCACTTGCTGAATTGCAGGGAAAGTCCGGGAGGCATTTGCTGTGCTGGCACACTTTCTCCTTCCTAGACAGAGTGGAAAAGCTTTTCCCTGCCGTGTAGGCGACAAGAGACGCATTAGACTGCGATCCGGAGCTGTCCGAAGGTAAGCGCCTGTTGCCGGCCTCTTTCGGCACAAGCCCCCGCTCCGGAGCGCACCGCGGCCGGCAGGATGCTCTCTGCCGGCGAAGGTGCCGCTTCTCCGGCAAGGAAGCCTCTGCCGCTTCTCCAGCACACGGAGAGCGTGCTAGCTGCTGAAACGTGAAGAAAGAAGCTGCAGAAGACTGGCACTGAGCGTGCAGCTTTCCAGCGGAGAGAAAAAGCTACTTTAACACTCTGCAAGCCTTTCCACTCCCAAAAACATGCACATGGAAGGAGCTGCTGCAAAACCGATGCTGTGCTCGCTGCTGCTCCTCCTGAAGCTCTGGCTGCTAAATCTGAGGCTTTCCTTCCAATTTCAAGCTGCAAAGCACTTGCTGAATTGCAGGGAAAGTCCGGGAGGCATTTGCTGTGCTGGCACACTTTCTCCTTCCTAGACAGAGTGGAAAAGCTTTTCCCTGCCGTGTAGGCGACAAGAGACGCATTAGACGGCGATCCGGAGCTGTCCGAAGGTAAGCGCCTGTTGCCGGCCTCTTTCGGCACAAGCCCCCGCTCCGGAGCGCACCGCGGCCGGCAGGATGCTCTCTGCCGGCGAAGGTGCCGCTTCTCCGGCAAGGAAGCCTCTGCCGCTTCTCCAGCACACGGAGAGCGTGCTAGCTGCTGAAACGTGAAGAAAGAAGCTGCAGAAGACTGGCACTGAGCGTGCAGCTTTCCAGCGGAGAGAAAAAGCTACTTTAACACTCTGCAAGCCTTTCCACTCCCAAAAACATGCACATGGAAGGAGCTGCTGCAAAACCGATGCTGTGCTCGCTGCTGCTCCTCCTGAAGCTCTGGCTGCTAAATCTGAGGCTTTCCTTCCAATTTCAAGCTGCAAAGCACTTGCTGAATTGCAGGGAAAGTCCGGGAGGCATTTGCTGTGCTGGCACACTTTCTCCTTCCTAGACAGAGTGGAAAAGCTTTTCCCTGCCGTGTAGGCGACAAGAGACGCATTAGACTGCGATCCGGAGCTGTCCGAAGGTAAGCGCCTGTTGCCGGCCTCTTTCGGCACAAGCCCCCGCTCCGGAGCGCACCGCGGCCGGCAGGATGCTCTCTGCCGGCGAAGGTGCCGCTTCTCCGGCAAGGAAGCCTCTGCCGCTTCTCCAGCACACGGAGAGCGTGCTAGCTGCTGAAACGTGAAGAAAGAAGCTGCAGAAGACTGGCACTGAGCGTGCAGCTTTCCAGCGGAGAGAAAAAGCTACTTTAACACTCTGCAAGCCTTTCCACTCCCAAAAACATGCACATGGAAGGAGCTGCTGCAAAACCGATGCTGTGCTCGCTGCTGCTCCTCCTGAAGCTCTGGCTGCTAAATCTGAGGCTTTCCTTCCAATTTCAAGCTGCAAAGCACTTGCTGAATTGCAGGGAAAGTCCGGGAGGCATTTGCTGTGCTGGCACACTTTCTCCTTCCTAGACAGAGTGGAAAAGCTTTTCCCTGCCGTGTAGGCGACAAGAGACGCATTAGACGGCGATCCGGAGCTGTCCGAAGGTAAGCGCCTGTTGCCGGCCTCTTTCGGCACAAGCCCCCGCTCCGGAGCGCACCGCGGCCGGCAGGATGCTCTCTGCCGGCGAAGGTGCCGCTTCTCCGGCAAGGAAGCCTCTGCCGCTTCTCCAGCACACGGAGAGCGTGCTAGCTGCTGAAACGTGAAGAAAGAAGCTGCAGAAGACTGGCACTGAGCGTGCAGCTTTCCAGCGGAGAGAAAAAGCTACTTTAACACTCTGCAAGCCTTTCCACTCCCAAAAACATGCACATGGAAGGAGCTGCTGCAAAACCGATGCTGTGCTCGCTGCTGCTCCTCCTGAAGCTCTGGCTGCTAAATCTGAGGCTTTCCTTCCAATTTCAAGCTGCAAAGCACTTGCTGAATTGCAGGGAAAGTCCGGGAGGCATTTGCTGTGCTGGCACACTTTCTCCTTCCTAGACAGAGTGGAAAAGCTTTTCCCTGCCGTGTAGGCGACAAGAGACGCATTAGACGGCGATCCGGAGCTGTCCGAAGGTAAGCGCCTGTTGCCGGCCTCTTTCGGCACAAGCCCCCGCTCCGGAGCGCACCGCGGCCGGCAGGATGCTCTCTGCCGGCGAAGGTGCCGCTTCTCCGGCAAGGAAGCCTCTGCCGCTTCTCCAGCACACGGAGAGCGTGCTAGCTGCTGAAACGTGAAGAAAGAAGCTGCAGAAGACTGGCACTGAGCGTGCAGCTTTCCAGCGGAGAGAAAAAGCTACTTTAACACTCTGCAAGCCTTTCCACTCCCAAAAACATGCACATGGAAGGAGCTGCTGCAAAACCGATGCTGTGCTCGCTGCTGCTCCTCCTGAAGCTCTGGCTGCTAAATCTGAGGCTTTCCTTCCAATTTCAAGCTGCAAAGCACTTGCTGAATTCCAGGGAAAGTCCGGGAGGCATTTGCTGTGCTGGCACACTTTCTCCTTCCTAGACAGAGTGGAAAAGCTTTTCCCTGCCGTGTAGGCGACAAGAGACGCATTAGACGGCGATCCGGAGCTGTCCGAAGGTAAGCGCCTGTTGCCGGCCTCTTTCGGCACAAGCCCCCGCTCCGGAGCGCACCGCGGCCGGCAGGATGCTCTCTGCCGGCGAAGGTGCCGCTTCTCCGGCAAGGAAGCCTCTGCCGCTTCTCCAGCACACGGAGAGCGTGCTAGCTGCTGAAACGTGAAGAAAGAAGCTGCAGAACACTGGCACTGAGCGTGCAGCTTTCCAGCGGAGAGAAAAAGCTACTTTAACACTCTGCAAGCCTTTCCACTCCCAAAAACATGCACATGGAAGGAGCTGCTGCAAAACCGATGCTGTGCTCGCTGCTGCTCCTCCTGAAGCTCTGGCTGCTAAATCTGAGGCTTTCCTTCCAATTTCAAGCTGCAAAGCACTTGCTGAATTCCAGGGAAAGTCCGGGAGGCATTTGCTGTGCTGGCACACTTTCTCCTTCCTAGACAGAGTGGAAAAGCTTTTCCCTGCCGTGTAGGCGACAAGAGACGCATTAGACTGCGATCCGGAGCTGTCCGAAGGTAAGCGCCTGTTGCCGGCCTCTTTCGGCACAAGCCCCCGCTCCGGAGCGCACCGCGGCCGGCAGGATGCTCTCTGCCGGCGAAGGTGCCGCTTCTCCGGCAAGGAAGCCTCTGCCGCTTCTCCAGCACACGGAGAGCGTGCTAGCTGCTGAAACGTGAAGAAAGAAGCTGCAGAAGACTGGCACTGAGCGTGCAGCTTTCCAGCGGAGAGAAAAAGCTACTTTAACACTCTGCAAGCCTTTCCACTCCCAAAAACATGCACATGGAAGGAGCTGCTGCAAAACCGATGCTGTGCTCGCTGCTGCTCCTCCTGAAGCTCTGGCTGCTAAATCTGAGGCTTTCCTTCCAATTTCAAGCTGCAAAGCACTTGCTGAATTGCAGGGAAAGTCCGGGAGGCATTTGCTGTGCTGGCACACTTTCTCCTTCCTAGACAGAGTGGAAAAGCTTTTCCCTGCCGTGTAGGCGACAAGAGACGCATTAGACGGCGATCCGGAGCTGTCCGAAGGTAAGCGCCTGTTGCCGGCCTCTTTCGGCACAAGCCCCCGCTCCGGAGCGCACCGCGGCCGGCAGGATGCTCTCTGCCGGCGAAGGTGCCGCTTCTCCGGCAAGGAAGCCTCTGCCGCTTCTCCAGCACACGGAGAGCGTGCTAGCTGCTGAAACGTGAAGAAAGAAGCTGCAGAAGACTGGCACTGAGCGTGCAGCTTTCCAGCGGAGAGAAAAAGCTACTTTAACACTCTGCAAGCCTTTCCACTCCCAAAAACATGCACATGGAAGGAGCTGCTGCAAAACCGATGCTGTGCTCGCTGCTGCTCCTCCTGAAGCTCTGGCTGCTAAATCTGAGGCTTTCCTTCCAATTTCAAGCTGCAAAGCACTTGCTGAATTGCAGGGAAAGTCCGGGAGGCATTTGCTGTGCTGGCACACTTTCTCCTTCCTAGACAGAGTGGAAAAGCTTTTCCCTGCCGTGTAGGCGACAAGAGACGCATTAGACGGCGATCCGGAGCTGTCCGAAGGTAAGCGCCTGTTGCCGGCCTCTTTCGGCACAAGCCCCCGCTCCGGAGCGCACCGCGGCCGGCAGGATGCTCTCTGCCGGCGAAGGTGCCGCTTCTCCGGCAAGGAAGCCTCTGCCGCTTCTCCAGCACACGGAGAGCGTGCTAGCTGCTGAAACGTGAAGAAAGAAGCTGCAGAAGACTGGCACTGAGCGTGCAGCTTTCCAGCGGAGAGAAAAAGCTACTTTAACACTCTGCAAGCCTTTCCACTCCCAAAAACATGCACATGGAAGGAGCTGCTGCAAAACCGATGCTGTGCTCGCTGCTGCTCCTCCTGAAGCTCTGGCTGCTAAATCTGAGGCTTTCCTTCCAATTTCAAGCTGCAAAGCACTTGCTGAATTCCAGGGAAAGTCCGGGAGGCATTTGCTGTGCTGGCACACTTTCTCCTTCCTAGACAGAGTGGAAAAGCTTTTCCCTGCCGTGTAGGCGACAAGAGACGCATTAGACGGCGATCCGGAGCTGTCCGAAGGTAAGCGCCTGTTGCCGGCCTCTTTCGGCACAAGCCCCCGCTCCGGAGCGCACCGCGGCCGGCAGGATGCTCTCTGCCGGCGAAGGTGCCGCTTCTCCGGCAAGGAAGCCTCTGCCGCTTCTCCAGCACACGGAGAGCGTGCTAGCTGCTGAAACGTGAAGAAAGAAGCTGCAGAAGACTGGCACTGAGCGTGCAGCTTTCCAGCGGAGAGAAAAAGCTACTTTAACACTCTGCAAGCCTTTCCACTCCCAAAAACATGCACATGGAAGGAGCTGCTGCAAAACCGATGCTGTGCTCGCTGCTGCTCCTCCTGAAGCTCTGGCTGCTAAATCTGAGGCTTTCCTTCCAATTTCAAGCTGCAAAGCACTTGCTGAATTGCAGGGAAAGTCCGGGAGGCATTTGCTGTGCTGGCACACTTTCTCCTTCCTAGACAGAGTGGAAAAGCTTTTCCCTGCCGTGTAGGCGACAAGAGACGCATTAGACTGCGATCCGGAGCTGTCCGAAGGTAAGCGCCTGTTGCCGGCCTCTTTCGGCACAAGCCCCCGCTCCGGAGCGCACCGCGGCCGGCAGGATGCTCTCTGCCGGCGAAGGTGCCGCTTCTCCGGCAAGGAAGCCTCTGCCGCTTCTCCAGCACACGGAGAGCGTGCTAGCTGCTGAAACGTGAAGAAAGAAGCTGCAGAAGACTGGCACTGAGCGTGCAGCTTTCCAGCGGAGAGAAAAAGCTACTTTAACACTCTGCAAGCCTTTCCACTCCCAAAAACATGCACATGGAAGGAGCTGCTGCAAAACCGATGCTGTGCTCGCTGCTGCTCCTCCTGAAGCTCTGGCTGCTAAATCTGAGGCTTTCCTTCCAATTTCAAGCTGCAAAGCACTTGCTGAATTCCAGGGAAAGTCCGGGAGGCATTTGCTGTGCTGGCACACTTTCTCCTTCCTAGACAGAGTGGAAAAGCTTTTCCCTGCCGTGTAGGCGACAAGAGACGCATTAGACGGCGATCCGGAGCTGTCCGAAGGTAAGCGCCTGTTGCCGGCCTCTTTCGGCACAAGCCCCCGCTCCGGAGCGCACCGCGGCCGGCAGGATGCTCTCTGCCGGCGAAGGTGCCGCTTCTCCGGCAAGGAAGCCTCTGCCGCTTCTCCAGCACACGGAGAGCGTGCTAGCTGCTGAAACGTGAAGAAAGAAGCTGCAGAAGACTGGCACTGAGCGTGCAGCTTTCCAGCGGAGAGAAAAAGCTACTTTAACACTCTGCAAGCCTTTCCACTCCCAAAAACATGCACATGGAAGGAGCTGCTGCAAAACCGATGCTGTGCTCGCTGCTGCTCCTCCTGAAGCTCTGGCTGCTAAATCTGAGGCTTTCCTTCCAATTTCAAGCTGCAAAGCACTTGCTGAATTCCAGGGAAAGTCCGGGAGGCATTTGCTGTGCTGGCACACTTTCTCCTTCCTAGACAGAGTGGAAAAGCTTTTCCCTGCCGTGTAGGCGACAAGAGACGCATTAGACGGCGATCCGGAGCTGTCCGAAGGTAAGCGCCTGTTGCCGGCCTCTTTCGGCACAAGCCCCCGCTCCGGAGCGCACCGCGGCCGGCAGGATGCTCTCTGCCGGCGAAGGTGCCGCTTCTCCGGCAAGGAAGCCTCTGCCGCTTCTCCAGCACACGGAGAGCGTGCTAGCTGCTGAAACGTGAAGAAAGAAGCTGCAGAAGACTGGCACTGAGCGTGCAGCTTTCCAGCGGAGAGAAAAGCTACTTTAACACTCTGCAAGCCTTTCCACTCCCAAAAACATGCACATGGAAGGAGCTGCTGCAAAACCGATGCTGTGCTCGCTGCTGCTCCTCCTGAAGCTCTGGCTGCTAAATCTGAGGCTTTCCTTCCAATTTCAAGCTGCAAAGCACTTGCTGAATTGCAGGGAAAGTCCGGGAGGCATTTGCTGTGCTGGCACACTTTCTCCTTCCTAGACAGAGTGGAAAAGCTTTTCCCTGCCGTGTAGGCGACAAGAGACGCATTAGACGGCGATCCGGAGCTGTCCGAAGGTAAGCGCCTGTTGCCGGCCTCTTTCGGCACAAGCCCCCGCTCCGGAGCGCACCGCGGCCGGCAGGATGCTCTCTGCCGGCGAAGGTGCCGCTTCTCCGGCAAGGAAGCCTCTGCCGCTTCTCCAGCACACGGAGAGCGTGCTAGCTGCTGAAACGTGAAGAAAGAAGCTGCAGAAGACTGGCACTGAGCGTGCAGCTTTCCAGCGGAGAGAAAAAGCTACTTTAACACTCTGCAAGCCTTTCCACTCCCAAAAACATGCACATGGAAGGAGCTGCTGCAAAACCGATGCTGTGCTCGCTGCTGCTCCTCCTGAAGCTCTGGCTGCTAAATCTGAGGCTTTCCTTCCAATTTCAAGCTGCAAAGCACTTGCTGAATTGCAGGGAAAGTCCGGGAGGCATTTGCTGTGCTGGCACACTTTCTCCTTCCTAGACAGAGTGGAAAAGCTTTTCCCTGCCGTGTAGGCGACAAGAGACGCATTAGACGGCGATCCGGAGCTGTCCGAAGGTAAGCGCCTGTTGCCGGCCTCTTTCGGCACAAGCCCCCGCTCCGGAGCGCACCGCGGCCGGCAGGATGCTCTCTGCCGGCGAAGGTGCCGCTTCTCCGGCAAGGAAGCCTCTGCCGCTTCTCCAGCACACGGAGAGCGTGCTAGCTGCTGAAACGTGAAGAAAGAAGCTGCAGAAGACTGGCACTGAGCGTGCAGCTTTCCAGCGGAGAGAAAAAGCTACTTTAACACTCTGCAAGCCTTTCCACTCCCAAAAACATGCACATGGAAGGAGCTGCTGCAAAACCGATGCTGTGCTCGCTGCTGCTCCTCCTGAAGCTCTGGCTGCTAAATCTGAGGCTTTCCTTCCAATTTCAAGCTGCAAAGCACTTGCTGAATTCCAGGGAAAGTCCGGGAGGCATTTGCTGTGCTGGCACACTTTCTCCTTCCTAGACAGAGTGGAAAAGCTTTTCCCTGCCGTGTAGGCGACAAGAGACGCATTAGACGGCGATCCGGAGCTGTCCGAAGGTAAGCGCCTGTTGCCGGCCTCTTTCGGCACAAGCCCCCGCTCCGGAGCGCACCGCGGCCGGCAGGATGCTCTCTGCCGGCGAAGGTGCCGCTTCTCCGGCAAGGAAGCCTCTGCCGCTTCTCCAGCACACGGAGAGCGTGCTAGCTGCTGAAACGTGAAGAAAGAAGCTGCAGAAGACTGGCACTGAGCGTGCAGCTTTCCAGCGGAGAGAAAAAGCTACTTTAACACTCTGCAAGCCTTTCCACTCCCAAAAACATGCACATGGAAGGAGCTGCTGCAAAACCGATGCTGTGCTCGCTGCTGCTCCTCCTGAAGCTCTGGCTGCTAAATCTGAGGCTTTCCTTCCAATTTCAAGCTGCAAAGCACTTGCTGAATTGCAGGGAAAGTCCGGGAGGCATTTGCTGTGCTGGCACACTTTCTCCTTCCTAGACAGAGTGGAAAAGCTTTTCCCTGCCGTGTAGGCGACAAGAGACGCATTAGACGGCGATCCGGAGCTGTCCGAAGGTAAGCGCCTGTTGCCGGCCTCTTTCGGCACAAGCCCCCGCTCCGGAGCGCACCGCGGCCGGCAGGATGCTCTCTGCCGGCGAAGGTGCCGCTTCTCCGGCAAGGAAGCCTCTGCCGCTTCTCCAGCACACGGAGAGCGTGCTAGCTGCTGAAACGTGAAGAAAGAAGCTGCAGAAGACTGGCACTGAGCGTGCAGCTTTCCAGCGGAGAGAAAAAGCTACTTTAACACTCTGCAAGCCTTTCCACTCCCAAAAACATGCACATGGAAGGAGCTGCTGCAAAAGCGATGCTGTGCTCGCTGCTGCTCCTCCTGAAGCTCTGGCTGCTAAATCTGAGGCTTTCCTTCCAATTTCAAGCTGCAAAGCACTTGCTGAATTCCAGGGAAAGTCCGGGAGGCATTTGCTGTGCTGGCACACTTTCTCCTTCCTAGACAGAGTGGAAAAGCTTTTCCCTGCCGTGTAGGCGACAAGAGACGCATTAGACGGCGATCCGGAGCTGTCCGAAGGTAAGCGCCTGTTGCCGGCCTCTTTCGGCACAAGCCCCCGCTCCGGAGCGCACCGCGGCCGGCAGGATGCTCTCTGCCGGCGAAGGTGCCGCTTCTCCGGCAAGGAAGCCTCTGCCGCTTCTCCAGCACACGGAGAGCGTGCTAGCTGCTGAAACGTGAAGAAAGAAGCTGCAGAAGACTGGCACTGAGCGTGCAGCTTTCCAGCGGAGAGAAAAAGCTACTTTAACACTCTGCAAGCCTTTCCACTCCCAAAAACATGCACATGGAAGGAGCTGCTGCAAAACCGATGCTGTGCTCGCTGCTGCTCCTCCTGAAGCTCTGGCTGCTAAATCTGAGGCTTTCCTTCCAATTTCAAGCTGCAAAGCACTTGCTGAATTGCAGGGAAAGTCCGGGAGGCATTTGCTGTGCTGGCACACTTTCTCCT